>NW_026711575.1:0-12500 GCF_026419965.1 Kogia breviceps | reverse complement strand
TAGGGTTAGGGTTAGGGTTAGGGTTAGGGTTAGGGTTAGGGTTAGGGTTAGGGTTAGGGTTAGGGTTAGGGTTAGGGTTAGGGTTAGGGTTAGGGTTAGGGTTAGGGTTAGGGTTAGGGTTAGGGTTAGGGTTAGGGTTAGGGTTAGGGTTAGGGTTAGGGTTAGGGTTAGGGTTAGGGTTAGGGTTAGGGTTAGGGTTAGGGTTAGGGTTAGGGTTAGGGTTAGGGTTAGGGTTAGGGTTAGGGTTAGGGTTAGGGTTAGGGTTAGGGTTAGGGTTAGGGTTAGGGTTAGGGTTAGGGTTAGGGTTAGGGTTAGGGTTAGGGTTAGGGTTAGGGTTAGGGTTAGGGTTAGGGTTAGGGTTAGGGTTAGGGTTAGGGTTAGGGTTAGGGTTAGGGTTAGGGTTAGGGTTAGGGTTAGGGTTAGGGTTAGGGTTAGGGTTAGGGTTAGGGTTAGGGTTAGGGTTAGGGTTAGGGTTAGGGTTAGGGTTAGGGTTAGGGTTAGGGTTAGGGTTAGGGTTAGGGTTAGGGTTAGGGTTAGGGTTAGGGTTAGGGTTAGGGTTAGGGTTAGGGTTAGGGTTAGGGTTAGGGTTAGGGTTAGGGTTAGGGTTAGGGTTAGGGTTAGGGTTAGGGTTAGGGTTAGGGTTAGGGTTAGGGTTAGGGTTAGGGTTAGGGTTAGGGTTAGGGTTAGGGTTAGGGTTAGGGTTAGGGTTAGGGTTAGGGTTAGGGTTAGGGTTAGGG
This sequence comes from Kogia breviceps, assembly GCF_026419965.1. Lineage (NCBI taxonomy): Eukaryota > Metazoa > Chordata > Mammalia > Artiodactyla > Physeteridae > Kogia > Kogia breviceps. The sequence continues at coordinate 11,763 of NW_026711575.1, read as the reverse complement.
TTAGGGTTAGGGTTAGGGTTAGGGTTAGGGTTAGGGTTAGGGTTAGGGTTAGGGTTAGGGTTAGGGTTAGGGTTAGGGTTAGGGTTAGGGTTAGGGTTAGGGTTAGGGTTAGGGTTAGGGTTAGGGTTAGGGTTAGGGTTAGGGTTAGGGTTAGGGTTAGGGTTAGGGTTAGGGTTAGGGTTAGGGTTAGGGTTAGGGTTAGGGTTAGGGTTAGGGTTAGGGTTAGGGTTAGGGTTAGGGTTAGGGTTAGGGTTAGGGTTAGGGTTAGGGTTAGGGTTAGGGTTAGGGTTAGGGTTAGGGTTAGGGTTAGGGTTAGGGTTAGGGTTAGGGTTAGGGTTAGGGTTAGGGTTAGGGTTAGGGTTAGGGTTAGGGTTAGGGTTAGGGTTAGGGTTAGGGTTAGGGTTAGGGTTAGGGTTAGGGTTAGGGTTAGGGTTAGGGTTAGGGTTAGGGTTAGGGTTAGGGTTAGGGTTAGGGTTAGGGTTAGGGTTAGGGTTAGGGTTAGGGTTAGGGTTAGGGTTAGGGTTAGGGTTAGGGTTAGGGTTAGGGTTAGGGTTAGGGTTAGGGTTAGGGTTAGGGTTAGGGTTAGGGTTAGGGTTAGGGTTAGGGTTAGGGTTAGGGTTAGGGTTAGGGTTAGGGTTAGGGTTAGGGTTAGGGTTAGGGTTAGGGTTAGGGTTAGGGTTAGGGTTAGGGTTAGGGTTAGGGTTAGGGTTAGGGTTAGGGTTAGGGTTAGGGTTAGGGTTAGGGTTAGGGTTAGGGTTAGGGTTAGGGTTAGGGTTAGGGTTAGGGTTAGGGTTAGGGTTAGGGTTAGGGTTAGGGTTAGGGTTAGGGTTAGGGTTAGGGTTAGGGTTAGGGTTAGGGTTAGGGTTAGGGTTAGGGTTAGGGTTAGGGTTAGGGTTAGGGTTAGGGTTAGGGTTAGGGTTAGGGTTAGGGTTAGGGTTAGGGTTAGGGTTAGGGTTAGGGTTAGGGTTAGGGTTAGGGTTAGGGTTAGGGTTAGGGTTAGGGTTAGGGTTAGGGTTAGGGTTAGGGTTAGGGTTAGGGTTAGGGTTAGGGTTAGGGTTAGGGTTAGGGTTAGGGTTAGGGTTAGGGTTAGGGTTAGGGTTAGGGTTAGGGTTAGGGTTAGGGTTAGGGTTAGGGTTAGGGTTAGGGTTAGGGTTAGGGTTAGGGTTAGGGTTAGGGTTAGGGTTAGGGTTAGGGTTAGGGTTAGGGTTAGGGTTAGGGTTAGGGTTAGGGTTAGGGTTAGGGTTAGGGTTAGGGTTAGGGTTAGGGTTAGGGTTAGGGTTAGGGTTAGGGTTAGGGTTAGGGTTAGGGTTAGGGTTAGGGTTAGGGTTAGGGTTAGGGTTAGGGTTAGGGTTAGGGTTAGGGTTAGGGTTAGGGTTAGGGTTAGGGTTAGGGTTAGGGTTAGGGTTAGGGTTAGGGTTAGGGTTAGGGTTAGGGTTAGGGTTAGGGTTAGGGTTAGGGTTAGGGTTAGGGTTAGGGTTAGGGTTAGGGTTAGGGTTAGGGTTAGGGTTAGGGTTAGGGTTAGGGTTAGGGTTAGGGTTAGGGTTAGGGTTAGGGTTAGGGTTAGGGTTAGGGTTAGGGTTAGGGTTAGGGTTAGGGTTAGGGTTAGGGTTAGGGTTAGGGTTAGGGTTAGGGTTAGGGTTAGGGTTAGGGTTAGGGTTAGGGTTAGGGTTAGGGTTAGGGTTAGGGTTAGGGTTAGGGTTAGGGTTAGGGTTAGGGTTAGGGTTAGGGTTAGGGTTAGGGTTAGGGTTAGGGTTAGGGTTAGGGTTAGGGTTAGGGTTAGGGTTAGGGTTAGGGTTAGGGTTAGGGTTAGGGTTAGGGTTAGGGTTAGGGTTAGGGTTAGGGTTAGGGTTAGGGTTAGGGTTAGGGTTAGGGTTAGGGTTAGGGTTAGGGTTAGGGTTAGGGTTAGGGTTAGGGTTAGGGTTAGGGTTAGGGTTAGGGTTAGGGTTAGGGTTAGGGTTAGGGTTAGGGTTAGGGTTAGGGTTAGGGTTAGGGTTAGGGTTAGGGTTAGGGTTAGGGTTAGGGTTAGGGTTAGGGTTAGGGTTAGGGTTAGGGTTAGGGTTAGGGTTAGGGTTAGGGTTAGGGTTAGGGTTAGGGTTAGGGTTAGGGTTAGGGTTAGGGTTAGGGTTAGGGTTAGGGTTAGGGTTAGGGTTAGGGTTAGGGTTAGGGTTAGGGTTAGGGTTAGGGTTAGGGTTAGGGTTAGGGTTAGGGTTAGGGTTAGGGTTAGGGTTAGGGTTAGGGTTAGGGTTAGGGTTAGGGTTAGGGTTAGGGTTAGGGTTAGGGTTAGGGTTAGGGTTAGGGTTAGGGTTAGGGTTAGGGTTAGGGTTAGGGTTAGGGTTAGGGTTAGGGTTAGGGTTAGGGTTAGGGTTAGGGTTAGGGTTAGGGTTAGGGTTAGGGTTAGGGTTAGGGTTAGGGTTAGGGTTAGGGTTAGGGTTAGGGTTAGGGTTAGGGTTAGGGTTAGGGTTAGGGTTAGGGTTAGGGTTAGGGTTAGGGTTAGGGTTAGGGTTAGGGTTAGGGTTAGGGTTAGGGTTAGGGTTAGGGTTAGGGTTAGGGTTAGGGTTAGGGTTAGGGTTAGGGTTAGGGTTAGGGTTAGGGTTAGGGTTAGGGTTAGGGTTAGGGTTAGGGTTAGGGTTAGGGTTAGGGTTAGGGTTAGGGTTAGGGTTAGGGTTAGGGTTAGGGTTAGGGTTAGGGTTAGGGTTAGGGTTAGGGTTAGGGTTAGGGTTAGGGTTAGGGTTAGGGTTAGGGTTAGGGTTAGGGTTAGGGTTAGGGTTAGGGTTAGGGTTAGGGTTAGGGTTAGGGTTAGGGTTAGGGTTAGGGTTAGGGTTAGGGTTAGGGTTAGGGTTAGGGTTAGGGTTAGGGTTAGGGTTAGGGTTAGGGTTAGGGTTAGGGTTAGGGTTAGGGTTAGGGTTAGGGTTAGGGTTAGGGTTAGGGTTAGGGTTAGGGTTAGGGTTAGGGTTAGGGTTAGGGTTAGGGTTAGGGTTAGGGTTAGGGTTAGGGTTAGGGTTAGGGTTAGGGTTAGGGTTAGGGTTAGGGTTAGGGTTAGGGTTAGGGTTAGGGTTAGGGTTAGGGTTAGGGTTAGGGTTAGGGTTAGGGTTAGGGTTAGGGTTAGGGTTAGGGTTAGGGTTAGGGTTAGGGTTAGGGTTAGGGTTAGGGTTAGGGTTAGGGTTAGGGTTAGGGTTAGGGTTAGGGTTAGGGTTAGGGTTAGGGTTAGGGTTAGGGTTAGGGTTAGGGTTAGGGTTAGGGTTAGGGTTAGGGTTAGGGTTAGGGTTAGGGTTAGGGTTAGGGTTAGGGTTAGGGTTAGGGTTAGGGTTAGGGTTAGGGTTAGGGTTAGGGTTAGGGTTAGGGTTAGGGTTAGGGTTAGGGTTAGGGTTAGGGTTAGGGTTAGGGTTAGGGTTAGGGTTAGGGTTAGGGTTAGGGTTAGGGTTAGGGTTAGGGTTAGGGTTAGGGTTAGGGTTAGGGTTAGGGTTAGGGTTAGGGTTAGGGTTAGGGTTAGGGTTAGGGTTAGGGTTAGGGTTAGGGTTAGGGTTAGGGTTAGGGTTAGGGTTAGGGTTAGGGTTAGGGTTAGGGTTAGGGTTAGGGTTAGGGTTAGGGTTAGGGTTAGGGTTAGGGTTAGGGTTAGGGTTAGGGTTAGGGTTAGGGTTAGGGTTAGGGTTAGGGTTAGGGTTAGGGTTAGGGTTAGGGTTAGGGTTAGGGTTAGGGTTAGGGTTAGGGTTAGGGTTAGGGTTAGGGTTAGGGTTAGGGTTAGGGTTAGGGTTAGGGTTAGGGTTAGGGTTAGGGTTAGGGTTAGGGTTAGGGTTAGGGTTAGGGTTAGGGTTAGGGTTAGGGTTAGGGTTAGGGTTAGGGTTAGGGTTAGGGTTAGGGTTAGGGTTAGGGTTAGGGTTAGGGTTAGGGTTAGGGTTAGGGTTAGGGTTAGGGTTAGGGTTAGGGTTAGGGTTAGGGTTAGGGTTAGGGTTAGGGTTAGGGTTAGGGTTAGGGTTAGGGTTAGGGTTAGGGTTAGGGTTAGGGTTAGGGTTAGGGTTAGGGTTAGGGTTAGGGTTAGGGTTAGGGTTAGGGTTAGGGTTAGGGTTAGGGTTAGGGTTAGGGTTAGGGTTAGGGTTAGGGTTAGGGTTAGGGTTAGGGTTAGGGTTAGGGTTAGGGTTAGGGTTAGGGTTAGGGTTAGGGTTAGGGTTAGGGTTAGGGTTAGGGTTAGGGTTAGGGTTAGGGTTAGGGTTAGGGTTAGGGTTAGGGTTAGGGTTAGGGTTAGGGTTAGGGTTAGGGTTAGGGTTAGGGTTAGGGTTAGGGTTAGGGTTAGGGTTAGGGTTAGGGTTAGGGTTAGGGTTAGGGTTAGGGTTAGGGTTAGGGTTAGGGTTAGGGTTAGGGTTAGGGTTAGGGTTAGGGTTAGGGTTAGGGTTAGGGTTAGGGTTAGGGTTAGGGTTAGGGTTAGGGTTAGGGTTAGGGTTAGGGTTAGGGTTAGGGTTAGGGTTAGGGTTAGGGTTAGGGTTAGGGTTAGGGTTAGGGTTAGGGTTAGGGTTAGGGTTAGGGTTAGGGTTAGGGTTAGGGTTAGGGTTAGGGTTAGGGTTAGGGTTAGGGTTAGGGTTAGGGTTAGGGTTAGGGTTAGGGTTAGGGTTAGGGTTAGGGTTAGGGTTAGGGTTAGGGTTAGGGTTAGGGTTAGGGTTAGGGTTAGGGTTAGGGTTAGGGTTAGGGTTAGGGTTAGGGTTAGGGTTAGGGTTAGGGTTAGGGTTAGGGTTAGGGTTAGGGTTAGGGTTAGGGTTAGGGTTAGGGTTAGGGTTAGGGTTAGGGTTAGGGTTAGGGTTAGGGTTAGGGTTAGGGTTAGGGTTAGGGTTAGGGTTAGGGTTAGGGTTAGGGTTAGGGTTAGGGTTAGGGTTAGGGTTAGGGTTAGGGTTAGGGTTAGGGTTAGGGTTAGGGTTAGGGTTAGGGTTAGGGTTAGGGTTAGGGTTAGGGTTAGGGTTAGGGTTAGGGTTAGGGTTAGGGTTAGGGTTAGGGTTAGGGTTAGGGTTAGGGTTAGGGTTAGGGTTAGGGTTAGGGTTAGGGTTAGGGTTAGGGTTAGGGTTAGGGTTAGGGTTAGGGTTAGGGTTAGGGTTAGGGTTAGGGTTAGGGTTAGGGTTAGGGTTAGGGTTAGGGTTAGGGTTAGGGTTAGGGTTAGGGTTAGGGTTAGGGTTAGGGTTAGGGTTAGGGTTAGGGTTAGGGTTAGGGTTAGGGTTAGGGTTAGGGTTAGGGTTAGGGTTAGGGTTAGGGTTAGGGTTAGGGTTAGGGTTAGGGTTAGGGTTAGGGTTAGGGTTAGGGTTAGGGTTAGGGTTAGGGTTAGGGTTAGGGTTAGGGTTAGGGTTAGGGTTAGGGTTAGGGTTAGGGTTAGGGTTAGGGTTAGGGTTAGGGTTAGGGTTAGGGTTAGGGTTAGGGTTAGGGTTAGGGTTAGGGTTAGGGTTAGGGTTAGGGTTAGGGTTAGGGTTAGGGTTAGGGTTAGGGTTAGGGTTAGGGTTAGGGTTAGGGTTAGGGTTAGGGTTAGGGTTAGGGTTAGGGTTAGGGTTAGGGTTAGGGTTAGGGTTAGGGTTAGGGTTAGGGTTAGGGTTAGGGTTAGGGTTAGGGTTAGGGTTAGGGTTAGGGTTAGGGTTAGGGTTAGGGTTAGGGTTAGGGTTAGGGTTAGGGTTAGGGTTAGGGTTAGGGTTAGGGTTAGGGTTAGGGTTAGGGTTAGGGTTAGGGTTAGGGTTAGGGTTAGGGTTAGGGTTAGGGTTAGGGTTAGGGTTAGGGTTAGGGTTAGGGTTAGGGTTAGGGTTAGGGTTAGGGTTAGGGTTAGGGTTAGGGTTAGGGTTAGGGTTAGGGTTAGGGTTAGGGTTAGGGTTAGGGTTAGGGTTAGGGTTAGGGTTAGGGTTAGGGTTAGGGTTAGGGTTAGGGTTAGGGTTAGGGTTAGGGTTAGGGTTAGGGTTAGGGTTAGGGTTAGGGTTAGGGTTAGGGTTAGGGTTAGGGTTAGGGTTAGGGTTAGGGTTAGGGTTAGGGTTAGGGTTAGGGTTAGGGTTAGGGTTAGGGTTAGGGTTAGGGTTAGGGTTAGGGTTAGGGTTAGGGTTAGGGTTAGGGTTAGGGTTAGGGTTAGGGTTAGGGTTAGGGTTAGGGTTAGGGTTAGGGTTAGGGTTAGGGTTAGGGTTAGGGTTAGGGTTAGGGTTAGGGTTAGGGTTAGGGTTAGGGTTAGGGTTAGGGTTAGGGTTAGGGTTAGGGTTAGGGTTAGGGTTAGGGTTAGGGTTAGGGTTAGGGTTAGGGTTAGGGTTAGGGTTAGGGTTAGGGTTAGGGTTAGGGTTAGGGTTAGGGTTAGGGTTAGGGTTAGGGTTAGGGTTAGGGTTAGGGTTAGGGTTAGGGTTAGGGTTAGGGTTAGGGTTAGGGTTAGGGTTAGGGTTAGGGTTAGGGTTAGGGTTAGGGTTAGGGTTAGGGTTAGGGTTAGGGTTAGGGTTAGGGTTAGGGTTAGGGTTAGGGTTAGGGTTAGGGTTAGGGTTAGGGTTAGGGTTAGGGTTAGGGTTAGGGTTAGGGTTAGGGTTAGGGTTAGGGTTAGGGTTAGGGTTAGGGTTAGGGTTAGGGTTAGGGTTAGGGTTAGGGTTAGGGTTAGGGTTAGGGTTAGGGTTAGGGTTAGGGTTAGGGTTAGGGTTAGGGTTAGGGTTAGGGTTAGGGTTAGGGTTAGGGTTAGGGTTAGGGTTAGGGTTAGGGTTAGGGTTAGGGTTAGGGTTAGGGTTAGGGTTAGGGTTAGGGTTAGGGTTAGGGTTAGGGTTAGGGTTAGGGTTAGGGTTAGGGTTAGGGTTAGGGTTAGGGTTAGGGTTAGGGTTAGGGTTAGGGTTAGGGTTAGGGTTAGGGTTAGGGTTAGGGTTAGGGTTAGGGTTAGGGTTAGGGTTAGGGTTAGGGTTAGGGTTAGGGTTAGGGTTAGGGTTAGGGTTAGGGTTAGGGTTAGGGTTAGGGTTAGGGTTAGGGTTAGGGTTAGGGTTAGGGTTAGGGTTAGGGTTAGGGTTAGGGTTAGGGTTAGGGTTAGGGTTAGGGTTAGGGTTAGGGTTAGGGTTAGGGTTAGGGTTAGGGTTAGGGTTAGGGTTAGGGTTAGGGTTAGGGTTAGGGTTAGGGTTAGGGTTAGGGTTAGGGTTAGGGTTAGGGTTAGGGTTAGGGTTAGGGTTAGGGTTAGGGTTAGGGTTAGGGTTAGGGTTAGGGTTAGGGTTAGGGTTAGGGTTAGGGTTAGGGTTAGGGTTAGGGTTAGGGTTAGGGTTAGGGTTAGGGTTAGGGTTAGGGTTAGGGTTAGGGTTAGGGTTAGGGTTAGGGTTAGGGTTAGGGTTAGGGTTAGGGTTAGGGTTAGGGTTAGGGTTAGGGTTAGGGTTAGGGTTAGGGTTAGGGTTAGGGTTAGGGTTAGGGTTAGGGTTAGGGTTAGGGTTAGGGTTAGGGTTAGGGTTAGGGTTAGGGTTAGGGTTAGGGTTAGGGTTAGGGTTAGGGTTAGGGTTAGGGTTAGGGTTAGGGTTAGGGTTAGGGTTAGGGTTAGGGTTAGGGTTAGGGTTAGGGTTAGGGTTAGGGTTAGGGTTAGGGTTAGGGTTAGGGTTAGGGTTAGGGTTAGGGTTAGGGTTAGGGTTAGGGTTAGGGTTAGGGTTAGGGTTAGGGTTAGGGTTAGGGTTAGGGTTAGGGTTAGGGTTAGGGTTAGGGTTAGGGTTAGGGTTAGGGTTAGGGTTAGGGTTAGGGTTAGGGTTAGGGTTAGGGTTAGGGTTAGGGTTAGGGTTAGGGTTAGGGTTAGGGTTAGGGTTAGGGTTAGGGTTAGGGTTAGGGTTAGGGTTAGGGTTAGGGTTAGGGTTAGGGTTAGGGTTAGGGTTAGGGTTAGGGTTAGGGTTAGGGTTAGGGTTAGGGTTAGGGTTAGGGTTAGGGTTAGGGTTAGGGTTAGGGTTAGGGTTAGGGTTAGGGTTAGGGTTAGGGTTAGGGTTAGGGTTAGGGTTAGGGTTAGGGTTAGGGTTAGGGTTAGGGTTAGGGTTAGGGTTAGGGTTAGGGTTAGGGTTAGGGTTAGGGTTAGGGTTAGGGTTAGGGTTAGGGTTAGGGTTAGGGTTAGGGTTAGGGTTAGGGTTAGGGTTAGGGTTAGGGTTAGGGTTAGGGTTAGGGTTAGGGTTAGGGTTAGGGTTAGGGTTAGGGTTAGGGTTAGGGTTAGGGTTAGGGTTAGGGTTAGGGTTAGGGTTAGGGTTAGGGTTAGGGTTAGGGTTAGGGTTAGGGTTAGGGTTAGGGTTAGGGTTAGGGTTAGGGTTAGGGTTAGGGTTAGGGTTAGGGTTAGGGTTAGGGTTAGGGTTAGGGTTAGGGTTAGGGTTAGGGTTAGGGTTAGGGTTAGGGTTAGGGTTAGGGTTAGGGTTAGGGTTAGGGTTAGGGTTAGGGTTAGGGTTAGGGTTAGGGTTAGGGTTAGGGTTAGGGTTAGGGTTAGGGTTAGGGTTAGGGTTAGGGTTAGGGTTAGGGTTAGGGTTAGGGTTAGGGTTAGGGTTAGGGTTAGGGTTAGGGTTAGGGTTAGGGTTAGGGTTAGGGTTAGGGTTAGGGTTAGGGTTAGGGTTAGGGTTAGGGTTAGGGTTAGGGTTAGGGTTAGGGTTAGGGTTAGGGTTAGGGTTAGGGTTAGGGTTAGGGTTAGGGTTAGGGTTAGGGTTAGGGTTAGGGTTAGGGTTAGGGTTAGGGTTAGGGTTAGGGTTAGGGTTAGGGTTAGGGTTAGGGTTAGGGTTAGGGTTAGGGTTAGGGTTAGGGTTAGGGTTAGGGTTAGGGTTAGGGTTAGGGTTAGGGTTAGGGTTAGGGTTAGGGTTAGGGTTAGGGTTAGGGTTAGGGTTAGGGTTAGGGTTAGGGTTAGGGTTAGGGTTAGGGTTAGGGTTAGGGTTAGGGTTAGGGTTAGGGTTAGGGTTAGGGTTAGGGTTAGGGTTAGGGTTAGGGTTAGGGTTAGGGTTAGGGTTAGGGTTAGGGTTAGGGTTAGGGTTAGGGTTAGGGTTAGGGTTAGGGTTAGGGTTAGGGTTAGGGTTAGGGTTAGGGTTAGGGTTAGGGTTAGGGTTAGGGTTAGGGTTAGGGTTAGGGTTAGGGTTAGGGTTAGGGTTAGGGTTAGGGTTAGGGTTAGGGTTAGGGTTAGGGTTAGGGTTAGGGTTAGGGTTAGGGTTAGGGTTAGGGTTAGGGTTAGGGTTAGGGTTAGGGTTAGGGTTAGGGTTAGGGTTAGGGTTAGGGTTAGGGTTAGGGTTAGGGTTAGGGTTAGGGTTAGGGTTAGGGTTAGGGTTAGGGTTAGGGTTAGGGTTAGGGTTAGGGTTAGGGTTAGGGTTAGGGTTAGGGTTAGGGTTAGGGTTAGGGTTAGGGTTAGGGTTAGGGTTAGGGTTAGGGTTAGGGTTAGGGTTAGGGTTAGGGTTAGGGTTAGGGTTAGGGTTAGGGTTAGGGTTAGGGTTAGGGTTAGGGTTAGGGTTAGGGTTAGGGTTAGGGTTAGGGTTAGGGTTAGGGTTAGGGTTAGGGTTAGGGTTAGGGTTAGGGTTAGGGTTAGGGTTAGGGTTAGGGTTAGGGTTAGGGTTAGGGTTAGGGTTAGGGTTAGGGTTAGGGTTAGGGTTAGGGTTAGGGTTAGGGTTAGGGTTAGGGTTAGGGTTAGGGTTAGGGTTAGGGTTAGGGTTAGGGTTAGGGTTAGGGTTAGGGTTAGGGTTAGGGTTAGGGTTAGGGTTAGGGTTAGGGTTAGGGTTAGGGTTAGGGTTAGGGTTAGGGTTAGGGTTAGGGTTAGGGTTAGGGTTAGGGTTAGGGTTAGGGTTAGGGTTAGGGTTAGGGTTAGGGTTAGGGTTAGGGTTAGGGTTAGGGTTAGGGTTAGGGTTAGGGTTAGGGTTAGGGTTAGGGTTAGGGTTAGGGTTAGGGTTAGGGTTAGGGTTAGGGTTAGGGTTAGGGTTAGGGTTAGGGTTAGGGTTAGGGTTAGGGTTAGGGTTAGGGTTAGGGTTAGGGTTAGGGTTAGGGTTAGGGTTAGGGTTAGGGTTAGGGTTAGGGTTAGGGTTAGGGTTAGGGTTAGGGTTAGGGTTAGGGTTAGGGTTAGGGTTAGGGTTAGGGTTAGGGTTAGGGTTAGGGTTAGGGTTAGGGTTAGGGTTAGGGTTAGGGTTAGGGTTAGGGTTAGGGTTAGGGTTAGGGTTAGGGTTAGGGTTAGGGTTAGGGTTAGGGTTAGGGTTAGGGTTAGGGTTAGGGTTAGGGTTAGGGTTAGGGTTAGGGTTAGGGTTAGGGTTAGGGTTAGGGTTAGGGTTAGGGTTAGGGTTAGGGTTAGGGTTAGGGTTAGGGTTAGGGTTAGGGTTAGGGTTAGGGTTAGGGTTAGGGTTAGGGTTAGGGTTAGGGTTAGGGTTAGGGTTAGGGTTAGGGTTAGGGTTAGGGTTAGGGTTAGGGTTAGGGTTAGGGTTAGGGTTAGGGTTAGGGTTAGGGTTAGGGTTAGGGTTAGGGTTAGGGTTAGGGTTAGGGTTAGGGTTAGGGTTAGGGTTAGGGTTAGGGTTAGGGTTAGGGTTAGGGTTAGGGTTAGGGTTAGGGTTAGGGTTAGGGTTAGGGTTAGGGTTAGGGTTAGGGTTAGGGTTAGGGTTAGGGTTAGGGTTAGGGTTAGGGTTAGGGTTAGGGTTAGGGTTAGGGTTAGGGTTAGGGTTAGGGTTAGGGTTAGGGTTAGGGTTAGGGTTAGGGTTAGGGTTAGGGTTAGGGTTAGGGTTAGGGTTAGGGTTAGGGTTAGGGTTAGGGTTAGGGTTAGGGTTAGGGTTAGGGTTAGGGTTAGGGTTAGGGTTAGGGTTAGGGTTAGGGTTAGGGTTAGGGTTAGGGTTAGGGTTAGGGTTAGGGTTAGGGTTAGGGTTAGGGTTAGGGTTAGGGTTAGGGTTAGGGTTAGGGTTAGGGTTAGGGTTAGGGTTAGGGTTAGGGTTAGGGTTAGGGTTAGGGTTAGGGTTAGGGTTAGGGTTAGGGTTAGGGTTAGGGTTAGGGTTAGGGTTAGGGTTAGGGTTAGGGTTAGGGTTAGGGTTAGGGTTAGGGTTAGGGTTAGGGTTAGGGTTAGGGTTAGGGTTAGGGTTAGGGTTAGGGTTAGGGTTAGGGTTAGGGTTAGGGTTAGGGTTAGGGTTAGGGTTAGGGTTAGGGTTAGGGTTAGGGTTAGGGTTAGGGTTAGGGTTAGGGTTAGGGTTAGGGTTAGGGTTAGGGTTAGGGTTAGGGTTAGGGTTAGGGTTAGGGTTAGGGTTAGGGTTAGGGTTAGGGTTAGGGTTAGGGTTAGGGTTAGGGTTAGGGTTAGGGTTAGGGTTAGGGTTAGGGTTAGGGTTAGGGTTAGGGTTAGGGTTAGGGTTAGGGTTAGGGTTAGGGTTAGGGTTAGGGTTAGGGTTAGGGTTAGGGTTAGGGTTAGGGTTAGGGTTAGGGTTAGGGTTAGGGTTAGGGTTAGGGTTAGGGTTAGGGTTAGGGTTAGGGTTAGGGTTAGGGTTAGGGTTAGGGTTAGGGTTAGGGTTAGGGTTAGGGTTAGGGTTAGGGTTAGGGTTAGGGTTAGGGTTAGGGTTAGGGTTAGGGTTAGGGTTAGGGTTAGGGTTAGGGTTAGGGTTAGGGTTAGGGTTAGGGATAGGGTTAGGGTTAGGGTTAGGGTTAGGGTTAGGGTTAGGGTTAGGGTTAGGGTTAGGGTTAGGGTTAGGGTTAGGGTTAGGGTTAGGGTTAGGGTTAGGGTTAGGGTTAGGGTTAGGGTTAGGGTTAGGGTTAGGGTTAGGGTTAGGGTTAGGGTTAGGGTTAGGGTTAGGGTTAGGGTTAGGGTTAGGGTTAGGGTTAGGGTTAGGGTTAGGGTTAGGGTTAGGGTTAGGGTTA
>NW_026711574.1:235000-249842 GCF_026419965.1 Kogia breviceps | reverse complement strand
TTGAGGCCTGAGGGCTGAGGGCCACGCCGCCTCCTGTAACACAATCCCTTCCAGGAAACTGCTGTGATGACTATGTGGCAGTGAATCATCAAATCCGAACTCTCTTGGCCTATTTCTGCAAAAGGCCCGAGTCTCAGCTATGACAGATTCTCTGGATTTCTTCGCACATGGACTGACCCGCACCCTCCCATTCTGTCAGATCCTCCTTTGTACACACACCTCCACTGGAAGGGCTCTTTGGCCTCGTCCAGAAAAAGAACAAGCAAAAACAAACACACAAACAGACTGAAATGATGTGTCGGTATTTATTGGAAAGAAACACGCTCCTCTCACATACTTGAGGGCAGGAAGCGGAAGGCAGGTTCTCGGCCCCGGAGGGGGACGGGAAACCTGAGCCGACGTCGGTCAGCGGGCCGCCCCCCCCACCCCCCTTCTCTCCCACGTCACGTGGGCGTCCCTGCCCTGCTGTTGATATTTCACTTGGGAAACTTCTGTAGGCCGGCCGAGATGCCAGCTTGCTGTCCTGCTGCTTCATGTCCATCTATCTCTGTCAGCCATGCCCAAAAGGCACGTGAAATCATGGAGAGCAAATAGCACACCCAGAGCTCTCTCTCTCTCTCTCTCTCTCTCCCCCCCCCCGTGTGTGTGTGTGTGTGTGTGTGTGTGTGTGTGTGTGTGCGTGTGTGTGTGTTTGGATTTCCCAGGAACCTATGAGGGAGCAAAGGGAGGGCTGGGTGAAGGAATCCTGGGTGCCTGTCATCGCACACCCTGCAGAGCACCATTTATTTCCATCTCCATATCTGAAAGACACTTAGTCCTCATTTCAGCAACTTGATGGTGATTCCCCTTCTAAATACATGACAAAACCTATGAAGTACTGGACTCATTGAATCTGTAGCTGCTAACAGGGTCCAGGGAGTTTTCAATCAATGGCAGGAAAAGAAATGATCCTGAACATAAAACTGCCAAGAATTCCTATGGATGGAGTTATCGTGGACCGACCACTGGTGAGACGTGCCATGGGGGCTCGCGTTTGACAGACTGGAATGGGATAGGTAGAGCCAGTCATCCCATGTTTTACCTCGAGCTGCAGAAGCAGAGAATATCATCTAAAAGCCTACCTTCATGGTATCTCAGTGCTCAGGGCTCTTCCTTCTCAGGGATCTTGTGTTCTGTAGGGATAATTCACGTGCTGGGGCAGTAGGTTCCCAGTATCATCTTGTGAAATGGATTAAATGATGTCTTCCTTTTGAAAAGATAAAGACTATTTGGAAAAGTTATTAACAGTGAACGCGTGACGTTATCCTCTCTGATCTATAAAGTAGAGTTGACCGTTGAACCACCAACATGGAGGGTTACGGCTGCCGACCCCGACCCCACGCGCTGTGAGCGTCCATGGATAACTTCACACTCAGGGCCCTGTATCTGCGCTTCCACCTCCGGGGACTCAGCAACCGACCACAGATCCTGCAGTGCCATAGTGCACACCTATGGAAAATATCCACCTATGAGTCACACGCACACGCACACACACACACCCCCACACACCCCCCCACACCCCCACACACCCACACACATCACCCCCACCGCCCCCCCCACACACACACACTTCACAGTGCTGTTGGGCAACGGCCCTAGCACAACCTGAGAGCCTTCGTGGTATTCGGACTCCATTACCTGTGTGTGTGTGTGTGTGTGTGTGTGTGTGTGTGTGTGTGTGTGTGTGTGTTCGTGTGTTCTTTTACCTTTAGTTTTGAGGACAGAGGTAGGGCCGAAAAGAGGTGAGCAAAGCCTTCCCCTGGAACCTGAGGAGGTGTTTAAGGGTTCTGGTTGGCAGATCACCAGTGTGCTGAGTGCCAGGTCCTGGGGACAGAGCTTCTCGAAAGAAAGAATGTGCTTCTTTGTGTCTTGGTGACCTGCCGACCGACCGACCGACCGACCGACCGACCGACCGACCGACCGACCCTGGTGGGATGTGGAGCCCATCCGTGGGAAGGGCCCTTCTCGCCTGGGTCTCGGGAGGATCCTGGGTGCAGAAAGCTCCGCCCTCTACCTTGTATTTTGCCCGTGGAGCGGAGTTGGACGGTGTTTCTAAAGACTCACGCCGGGATACCAGGTTCTGCCGATTCCGGGACCGAAATAGGTCCTGCTCCATCCCCTCTCTCCCTCTCCCCTCTACTGCCTTCGTTCAGGCTCGCACCTCACCGGTCTCTGTCCTGGCTGGGCCTCTGACGACCCTGCCGGCCTCTACCCTGGCCCCTGCTCCCTTGGTTTCCGTGCCGCGTAGAGAGCCATGGTCCTCAAAAGGCAACTGGTCACCTTCTCCCTTTTGTGGAGTCAGTCCTGGCATGGCTCCTCCTGGCCTGGACGTTAACATCACGTGCAACGACTGACAGACTGTGTCCTTCCTCCCGGCCTGATCTTCTACAGGCTCCCCGCCGAAAAGGGGGTAAAAGTCCGCGTGTCTTCCCAAAGTTGAAGATTGGACACGCCTGCCTGGCCGATCGATTCCTAGCTCCGCCACTTGGGAAACCTACTGGATCTTCTGTCGAGACCGCAGAGACATCTTCCTTCGCGGTGCGGTCGTCGGCAGCGGTTCTCTAAGCCGGCCCCGACCGTGTCGGAAAGATGTGTCCCTCCGCCTGTCGAGGACCCGACGAGAGTCAGATACCTTAAGCTCGGTGACTTCCCTGCTGTCTCCCTTTCTGTGGCACAAGCCCATATCCCTGGGTGAGCCCTGTCTTCGCGTGGGCGTGACTTGGCACCACGGTCCGGAGGTCGTGGTGGAAGATCGTGTGCCCACGAAGAAGAGATCCTTGCTCCCGGGGGGGGGGGGGGGGGTGGGGCGGGGGACGTGGACTCTGGGCATCTAGCGTCCATCTTCTCCACGTTCTTCTGAACCCTGCTCTCCCTCTTTCCGCCCCACAGCTCGCCTGATGGTTCGTGGGGAGATGACATCCCAGCCGGCGAGAGCCAAATGATCTTCCCAACGCACGAGAAAAGGAGAGGCGCGGGCCCGGATCCGTCTTAATTTTCTATGCCTAAGAATTTCTAAGAGTTCTCATCCTCCTTTGGCATCGCCCGCGCCCCCCACCCACCCACCCCCCCCTCACCCACCCCCACTCACACCCCCCCCCCCCCCCACACACACACACTCCGCACCCCCGCCAGAGTATAGTTGCTTTTTCAGATTGCCTCTCTTTGCTCAGATCCAACAGAAGAGATGTTAGGTTCGGACGCTTCTCTGGGTCTTTCTTTGTTTTCTTAGGAGGGCTCCCCGTGTCGCATGAAACTCAGAAGAAATACATGCGTAAGCTTCTCTCCTTGTGAGTCTGTTATAACACGTGGAAGATCATTTAAAGATCCGGAGGAGGCAAACTAGGATTCACGCACCCAAAGTGGAGCCGGGTGGCCGGTGGGAACGGGGTTCCAGGTGCCTTCCTGTTTGGGGGAGGGGGAGATCTCCCCCTCTACCCCTCTTGAGTTCCTGTGGCTGGACTCATTCTAAAATGGGCCCGATGGGCTTCCCTGGTGGCGCAGTGGTCGAGAGTCCGCCTGCCGATGCAGGGGACACAGGTTTGTGCCCCGGTCCGGGAGGATCCCACGTGCCGCGGAGCAGCTAGGCCCGTGAGCCGTGGCCGCTGAGCCTGCGTGTCCGGAGCCTGTGCTCCGCGACGGGAGAGGCCACAAGAGTGAGAGGCCCGTGTAATGCAAAAAAATAAAAATAAAAATAAAGTAACATGGGCCCAAGGCGCGGAGAGACGAAGGTGTGTGGGGGGAGCGGGGTGACCTTTCCTTTCATTCGAGGGCTGAGAAGTGGCTGAAGCGGGCGGCGTCTCTCCTGCTCAGACCGAGGAACGAACGGTACATGGGTGAGACAGACAGGGAACCGGACCGAGAGACTTAGGTTTTGGGGTGTGCCGTGAGCGAACGAGCGAGCGAAGGAAGAAGCTAAACAGAGCTCGGGTTTGCGGTGGTCCGCAGTGTTTGTCTCCGAAGGTTTCTCGGGCCCGAATGCCCTAATTTGCCGATCGCGGCGGCGGCCTCCTACCTCCGGAGGCAGGGAGTGCACCTTTCAGCCGAGAGATGGATGTCTCGCTTTCAGGGAGACACAGAGGAGAATCCCAGTGTCCCTCGGACAAACGTGGCTGCTTCTGGAGTCCCCCTTCGCTCAAAATCGTCAATGTGCCACGGAGGCCCGTTTTGGGGTGGCCGATCCTGGGCCCAACACCCTTCTCACGGAGAACAGGAATGGTCAGAACGGACGGTATCAAAGTCCAGGGCGCCACCAGCCTGTTTCAAAGACCTATCTGCCAGCAGCAGCTGTTAGCTGTAACCTCGTACTTTCCGAGTCCCCTCCACATACCCCCCCCCACCGCCGCCGCCGCCCCCGCCGCCACTTTGCCATCATTGCCAATCCCAACGGATCCTCGCTTCACGAGCACCCTTACTGCTTGCCAGCTTCAGGGTGAACAGATCAGGTCGGCCGGCGGGGTGGTGGTGGTGGTGGTGGTGGTGGTGGATCACGGTGGATGAATAGGAGGAGCGGAGAGGACGTGTAAGGCAGGGAATCTCTCCAAAGGTGGGCTCTTGGTGGGACGGAAACAAACGTTTTCTGTTTTCTTTTCTTTTCTTTTCTTTCTTTTTTTTTTTTTTTTGTGGTACGCGGGCCTCTCACTGTCGTGGCCTCTCCCGTTGCGGAGCACAGGCTCCGGATGCGCAGGCTCAGTGGCCATGGCTCATGGGCCTAGCCGCTCCGCGACATGTGGGGTCTTCCCGGACCGGGGCACGAACCCGTGGCCCCTGCATTGGCAGGCGGATTCTCAACCACTGCACCACCGGGGAAGCCCGGAAACAAACGTTTTGAATAGGGCACTGCCTGAGATCGGGTGAATCGGAGGGACCTCTACGGGGCCCCCCCCACCCCCTCCCCACCATGAAAGGGCCCCACACAAGCCTGCCCTTTTTACCCCAGTTGAAAACCCTCTCTAAAACCAGAAGGCCAAAAGAAGAATGACCGTGAGAGATCTGACCGGCCATCGCTTGGGACAACAGTGAGGCCAGTGAACCCAGTGAAAAGTGGACAGAGGGGCCTAGGTCCCTTGGCTCGACCCCTTCGCTGAGAAGCCAAAGCCTTTTACACGGGGATGAGCTTTTGCACACTTAGGTTTCTTCGGCCGGTGCAACGTTCACGAAACACGCCAAAGGAAGATGATCGAACGATGGACGTGTTTGTTGTCTGCCTGAGCCCACACGATACGAAATAGAAACTGGGGGAGGGTGTGTGTGCTGATGTTCGGGGTCTGGTGGGAGAAATCCTGGAGGGTTTTTGCCCTTAGGGTGCCTTGGTCTGGGGTTGACTTGTGTGCACTGAGAAAGAGGGCCGTTATTGAAGGCGCTGTGCAGATTTTGGACACCCTGATCCATGGAACCCTGAAGTTTGGGAACCTAGAAATCTTTTGGTCTGCATTTGAGTTGGAAATCATCTCCTCGACAGAAAGAAGTACATAGAAGGAGGAGGAGGAGGAGGAAGAGGGGGAGGGGGAGGGGGAGGGGGAGGGGGAGGGGAAATGGAATTGCATGAGCAGATCAGCCCTGGGGGCCTGAGTCTCAGACACACACAGACACACACACAGACACACAGACACAGACACAGACACAGACACAGACACACACACACACACACACGCACACGCACACGCACACACACACACACACACACACACGAGGCTCGCGGGAGTAAAAGAAGATGAACTTTTCCTCTGTGGACACCCACCCACGACTATACCTAGTTGTCCCAAGACGAGAAGCTCAGCTGTACATTGAACCCTTATCTGTTCCTGTGCTTTCTTGCCGAACATTCTCATGCGCTTCTTTCCCCTCGTGGAAGCACTTGGTATTCCCCACAGGTAGCCACCGTGGAACCAGCTGCTGATGATCCAAGAATTTGGAGGATTTCTGGAAATGATCAGTGATCCCGAGACAAACTCTCCCTTTCGTGATCCAAGCAACTCGGGGGGTGGGGGGGTGGGGCTGCCTCTCACCCCCACCCCACCCACCGCCTTCTCCCTTGTGTACAAGCTATCTCTTTTAATTAAAAAAAAAAAAAAAAAAAAAAAAAAAAAAAAGTTTTGCCGTGCTAGCCTTAGAAGCCTTGTGGAAACGACCTTCATTTTTCTGGTACTGCTGTGCCAGAATCTGGAAAGGGCCTGGTAACAGGTACTGTATGTCTGTAGCTCCCTTCTAGAGCTGGCCTGTTTCTGCGTAGGGATCCGAGTGCCACAATGAACTTGTGAGAGAGCTCTCTTGAATGGCTTAGAAGGGAGCACTCCGGAATTCAGTCCACTAGAAAGGGAAGGGACCCAAAGGTTTTAGGCAAGTTCAGGTGGTGATCTAGGCTGAACCCTTCAGCCGAGAATAGCCAAGGTCAAGGTATGGGTTTTATGAAACTAGGCATGTCTTTAGCGTGATCAGCGTTCGAGGTCATCCTTTCCTTCTATCTACGTCGACCCCAAATCCAGTAAGTTCACGGGAGTGAACCAGATTCGTCGGCAAGAAAAAGAACTTGGGGATGATGGCTGACATCGTCGTCTGAAGTCTCAGGAAGTGTTCACGGGCCATCTCGTCGTCATGGGATCTCGAACAAGTGATGTCGATAGCTCTAGGTGCAGGAACTCCTTAAGAAGCGTTATGTTTTGTGGTATGTCTACTTAAAAACAGTCTCGCCCAGACCTTTTGGGTCACTTTAGAAACTTCAGAGTCGGCATAAGTGGAATGATGGGGAATTCGTGGAATGTCTGGATCCTTTCCAAAGATAACCTATGGAAACGTTCGTTCATGGCTCGACGAGTCTCAGTGGACCTACTTCTGTCTCCTTATTACAGAAAGACTAAAGATGTTTCGATGTATGAGTCCACACCTCTGGCATCACTCTGGGGAAAAGAAAACATTTTTAAAAAGTGACACTGTGTGAAAATGTATGCTGGTGAAATGGAATCATCCCTTTGCCAGTCCAGAATCACTGGTGTCACAGACGCCGTTCACCCTGGCTTCCTAGTTCCTGTTCATGACCGATTCAGGTTTCTGAGGGTTCCGAATTCTGATTGTCCTTTTCTTGTTTTCTTCTCCATTCGTGTCTCAAAGAACTTTACGTTCCAAAAATATTTTTTAACCTACCAAATCATAGATTGTCCGTTTGTCACAAAAACTTTTAGGTTGAGAGATCTTTTCTTTCTTCCTTCCTTCCTTTCTTCCTTCCTTCCTTCCTTCCTTCCTTCCTTCCTTCCTTCCTTCCTTCCTTCCTTCCTTCGTCCCTCCCTCCCTCCCTCTCCTCTCCTCTCCTCTTGTCTCCTCTCCTCTCCTCTCCTTCCTCTCTCTCTCTCTCTCTCTCTCTCTCCTCTTTCTTTCTTTCTTTCTTTCTTTCTTTCTTTCTTTCTTTCTTTCTTTCTTTCTTTCTTTCTTTCTTTCTTTCTTTCTTTCTTTCTTTCTTTCTTTCTTTCTTTCTTTCTTTCTTTCTTTCTTTTTCTTTCTTTCTTTCTATCCCCCAAGTCTGTGCGTTGTGTTTCTTTCACTTTGTTCTGTTCCTAGGTACTAGGGATTTCTTTTAAATTCCATTAGCTTAAATAAGGGGCTTTGCATTTTTTGGCGAAAGCACCAGAAATGTATTTTCTCATTGAGTGTCGGAATGTTGTTTGCCGTGGATGAGGCAGGCTCTCCTTCTGCCAGATGACTGACGATTGGATGGAGGACAAGAGTACACGTGAGTAGGATCACGAACACTTACTGACGTTTCAGAGGACCTTAAATGAAAAACAGAGAAGCCTAGCCTCCCCCCTCCCCGCCCTGTAAAATTCGTCTGAAGTGGAGAGAAGACCTTGTTAAAAAATCATTTTGCTTTTCGTTCGATCCACATGGTGCGTGGATTTCCTAGCAGAAACTTAAGCGAGGTGTGTGTTCATCATTCAGCAGAATTCTAATTCTCTAGTTCTAAGGAAAACTACTCCAACGCTTGAGGAAGTCACCTTCCCGTGCAATCCTTAGGGAAAGCTCCCACCAAATTTAAGGATAGGAAATTTGGTTTGTAAACAAACGAGAGTCTTCATTTGGCGACCTTTGGTAGAAGTGGGGTGGGGGGGTTGTCTCACTTTCCATGGTTCCACTGTGCACACATGTCAATGACTAGGTGAAATCGCACCAAGAGCCTAACTACGTGTTTCAAATGTCAGTTTCCGCGATGGATGAACGGTAGCTGCGTCAAGTTCAAAGTCTGCTGCTTCCCGTTCGGTCTGCAGTGACTCCACCGATAACAAACGTGCGTGCCCCGTGTCCGGGGACCGATCCTCTTTCAGAGCCTGTCGGTGATTGCCTGGCGTGTATGTGTCTGTTTCCCAGGTCACACGCAGTGTGTCGTTGTGTTGCCCCCCGCCCCGGTCTGGTCTCCCCCGTCCATGGAAAATAAAAAGAAAGAATTGCCCGGGAACGACGAAAGTGCGGCTAAGAAACCCAAAATGATGACGCTGGGAGTCATCACTTGGATGGGGTTAGGAGACACCTGGGCATGCCTAGGACAACGCTGCCACCGTGTGAGAGACCAGCGCAAGGAGAGCTGAAGAAAACAAAGAAAAAAAAGGAGGAGGAGGAAGGGGAGGAGGAAGGGGAGGAGGAGGAGGAGGAGGAGGAGGAGGAGGAGGAGGAGGAAGAGGGTGGGGGGCGGGCGGGGGTGCGGGTGGGGGGAGGACAGGCTGAAGATGTCTCCAGGCGATGACGTTGGTGAAACCGTTCCCATTCAGAAAAGCACTTCCAGAGAAGAGAGTTCAGGACCCAGAGGGCACAAAGGGTTATCGTGTTGGAGGCTGATCTTCAGTTAGGGGAATAACAAGCAAACACACAAAACCTAGGACTGCTTATCCAGATGTAGAAAAGATACCACGCCAAGAAGGCAGGCAGGAGAGCAATGTTGAAGATTGCTGTTCCTAGGACCTTCCAAAATGAATCGGAGGCTTTCATGGCATGCTTTCTGTGACGGTCCACCACTCAATAAATCGTACTTTGGCTCTCTTTTTATTTCTCTACCTTTTAAATGGTGAGCGAGTAAGAGAGTTTTAAAATGTTTTGATAGGATTTTTGAATGTCGTGGGAGAACGGTATTTTCCCCCCGTGGATGAACAAGATTGCTTTTTCGAGCTTCACCTTTCACGGTCATTTTAGGGTCCTGAACTGCCCTGCCAAGTGAGCCCTGTGTGTCGCTGTGTCCCTTCAGAAGGGTTGGTGCTTGATGACATCATGATATCGAAATCTTGATGGTTGACTTACAGGACCACTGTTGGGAGTTTGTTTGTCGTCTTAATCTTCCTTACCTACTGCACTCACGTGACTGTCCACTCTTTGTCTCACTTCTCTCTCCGCACCCCCACCCCCCACCCGGTCCTTCTCTCATAGATATAGACGTACGGGCACAGAGAGCGCTAACAGTGCGTCCGTACCTATCTCTCCATCGTTACAGGTGTTGGTACAGATAGACATGTACGTGTCGTCTTTACCCCCTCCGTGGGCACTTAGTGGAGTTGCTGGGTCGCATGGTAGTTTTCTGTGCAGTGTTTTGAGGGACTTCCTTTCTGTTTTCCATACTGCTGTCTTTTGTCGGAGAGCCGTTCTCTCACCCGCCGGGTGACATCTCTGAGTCCTCCCTCCGGCGTGCCACGGTGGTGGTGGTCTCTCTCAGCTTGAAAAATACGTGTTGGATCGGGAGGAAGGAGGCACTTTTTCTGCTTGTACGAACTTGCTGTCGCAACTCCAGATCCTGTGCCTGTCCGAATATCTTCGTCCAGAGAGATGCGTGTGTGCGCTTTTTTCGTTGCCCCGTTGAATTCTTTCACTAAAAGAGGTTTTCTGTTTTATTTCTGTTTGTTTTGTTGTTGTGTTTTGTTTGTTTGGTTTTTACTAAGAAAGTTGTGTTCTTTCTTTCTTTCTTTTTTCTTTTTTTCTTTTTTTCTCTTCTTCTTTTTTTTCTCTAATGAAAATGTTCTGTTCTGGCCTCCTGCCCACTTTTCTCACTGGGTCGCTTGTTTTCTGGAGGCTGAATTGTGTGAGGTCTTGGTCTGTTTTGGATAGGCTCCCCTGACGGGATGTGCTTGGGCTTGTCCTAGGCCTTTATACGTCCACGTCCACGTATACGTATGCCACAAGCGTACGTAATGTGTGTACGTATGCGATACGTGCACGCTTTTCTCTTTGTTTTAAAGGCCAGAGAAGTTCTACAGCTTGACTTCTTGGTTGGTATGGTTTGGTGTGGTCCTGGTGGGACTACGGTTCGCTGTCAGTACTCACCGCACTCCACACACACACGCACGCACGCACACGCACACACACGCTCACACACACTCGCACTCAGAGTGTTGCCTTGTGTCGACGTACCGGAACTCAGTTTCTTTAGTGGATGGCTATTGACTCCACCCTCGCCCCCTCCCCCCCAGCCGCCCGCATTCCCCCAACCCCCGCCTCACCCGCCCCCACCCCCCCCACCCCCGCCCGGCCCGTGATGGATCGTGGTCAGTCCGTTATGAAATCCATGTTCTCGTGACCGCAAGTGCATTTTCCCCACCCTCGCAGCACCGATGTGTTGTCTTTGGACGAATTCCTGCGTTGTTCCCTGAGCGCTTGCCTGGTTTCGGTTTGCCAGTCCCCGACTTCCGTCCCTCTCTCTCTCCCTCCCTCCCTCCCTCCGTCCGTCCCTCCGTCCTTACATCCGTCCCTCCGTCCCTCCGTCCCTCCATCCGTCCCTCCCTCCTTCCCTCTCTCCCTCCCTCCCTCCCTCCCTCCCTCCCTCCCCCCCCCCCGTCCGGGCAGCCGGGGATCTTGCTCGTGCCCCTCTGGGCAACCCGTGCCGGGCGCCCCGGGCCCCGCCGGCGTCTCCGCGGGATTTCCCCCCGCCCAGGAATCGCGTTGGGGAGCGCGTCTCCTCCGAGACAGCCTCCCGGCGACATCTCCCCGGCTTCCCCCGCCCCCCACCCCCCCACCCCCGTCTGCTGCCCGGGTCGCACCGTGTCGTGTCGTGCCGACCGGGGAGCTAGCTCCGAGATGGACGACACGGGGCCGCCGCGCCAGACGCCCGCCGCCTCGTCCCGGGCTGAGCTCGGGCGTTTGGGCGGCCCGGCGCTGCCGCCGCGTCCTCGGTGGCCGGCCGGCGACAGGGATCCGGCCCGGGGACGTTGGAGCCGGTTGTCGGGAGCCACCTGGCGGCCGCTTTTATATTGTCCCTTGTCTCTGGAGCTTCGGCGACCTTCGTGAGGGCTGTGAGTCGGCCGCCGGGCCCGAGGCAGAGTTCCGGCAGCCAGGCGACGCTGGTGGCCACTGTCCCGGTGGCGCCCAGGCGTGGGCGCCTCCTGCTGTCGCTTGAGATTGGGCGTGCAGGTCTATGAGGGTGTGACCGTCGCCGCGCTCTCGAGCCGCTCTGGGGGACCGCCTGGCCCGGTCGACCAGCATCCGTCCGCTCCCCTCCGGCCGCGGGGACCGACCCGGCCACCCGACACGACCTGGGCCGGGCCGCCGCGGTGGGAAGGGAGAGGGTCTTCCGCGCCCTCCGGAGCGCCTGCGGATGGGCGGTCGGTCGGGCTTTCTCCTGGCTCACCCTTTGGAGCGTTCATTCCCCGACCCCCCCACCCTCCCTTCCTCTCTTCCGCGGTCCCCACAGCGCCCCGCTCCGGAAGGTGGGGGACCGGCCCGGGCCCGTGCGTTTAGGTTAGGCCGGTGGCGGGCGCGACGGGCTCGGTGGCGGGCGCGCGTGGGGCCCCTCCCGGTGGTCGGATTCTTTCTCACCGATGTTTGGCCGAGTCGGACTCGGGAGGTGGGGACCGGCCTGGGCCGCGAGGGGTGACCCGGAGAGACCGGCCCGGGCCCGGGCCCGGGCCCGGGTGCGGTCCCTCCCTCGTGGGCTCTGGTCGCCTGGGAGGCGCCTCCCGGGGCAAAATGTTTCCAAGTGCCCCTGGGTCCGTGGACGTGGACGGACCGGGCCTTGCTCGCGCGGGTGGCCGGGGAGGGCGCACCCGGCCCTTCAGCGTGCCCACGGGGGGTCCTGGTCGGCGGACTTTGAGTTTTTTCTCACCCTCCCTCCCCCGCCCCCTCTCCTCCACCCGCCGCGAGTCCCGGCCGGGGTGGGGGTGGGGACCGGCCCGCCCGAGCCGTCCTGGGTGGCCCGGATAGGGCGGCCCGGGCCCGGGCGCGGTCCCCCGTGGGGCCCGCTCGTCGGAGACGGCCGAGTGAGATATTTCTTTTCCTTTCACCAAGTCTTGGCCCGGAGACTCGGAGGGACCGGTACCTGCCCGTGCGGGTGAACCGGGGAGGGCGACCCGGCTCGCGGCCCTCTCCCACGTTTGCCCGCCCCGCTTGGCCCGCCCCCCCCTCCCCCCCACCCCCACCCCCCCCCCCACTCCCCCCAAGCTCCTCGGGTCGACCAGATGGCCCCGAGAGCTCCGGGGCTGGTGTGGATGGGGAAGTGTTGGGGACAGGCGGCCGGACCGAGGTCCCGGGGACCCCCCCTGCGACGCGTGCGTGGGCCCCGCTGCCGGGCGCCGTGATTTTTTTCGCCCGAAATGGGCCTTTTTTGCCACCAGATAGGTGCTGACACGGTCTTCTCTGGCGTCTGTCGCTGAGGACTTTGGGAGTCTGGACGCGCGCAGGGTTCTGGGCTTTGGATCGCCGTCTGGTGGCCGAGCCGACCCTCGCCACTTGAGCCGCCCGCCTGGGCCTGCGCGCCGGCTCTCGTGTGTGCGTCCGGCTGACCCGACCCGCGGTGCCGCCTCCGGTCTCTGGCTCACCCGAGGGCGGCGGGGCGGCGGGGCGTTGGGTCTTCTACCCCGTGTGACTCCCCTCCCCGCCGCAGGGCACCCGGTGGTGGCTGAGACGACGACCCCACCCCGCAGGCTCCGTGCCACGTGTCAGGCGTTCTCCTCACTCGCGGGGTCGTCGGCCACTTTTGCCTGAGAGAAAAAAAAAAAAAAAAAGAAAGAGGGGGTTTGGGGTGCCGCCGGTGAGGCCGAAGCAGGCTCCTCTGGTGATGGTCCTCGCTGTGCGTGCCCCTCCCCTTCGGGGCCTGGTGGTCCCTGGCTCTCTGGCATGACTGATCGATGTGGTGATGTCGCGCTCTCCTGGGCCGGGCCTTAAGGTCGCGCCAGACGAGGGACGGACGTTCTTGGCGAACGGGACCGCTCTTCTCGTTCTGTCCGCGGGCCTCCCCGCCTCTCTCCTCACGCTCTCCCGGCCTGTCGAGGGGTGTGGGGAAGGGCAGGGGTGGTGGTCCCCGGCCCTGACCTTCGGCCTCCCGCCCCCTGCCTCACGGCGTGGGTGGCGGGGCCGTGGTCCTCGGACGCAGCAGACGCTCTCGCTTCGCCTCCTTGGCGTGTTGCCCCCGTGGGCGGTCCTCCCCGCGTTGGTGGGGGGGTGCCGTCCCGCCGCTGCGCCGCGCGCCCCTGCCGGCGCGTGAGCGTGCCTCGTTCGATCCTCTGTGGTGCCCCTGGAGCGCTCCAGGTCGTCCCTCAGGTGCCCGAGGCCGAGCGGTGGTGTCGTTCCCTTCTCCCAGCGTGCTCCTCGGGGTCCCCGCCGCCGCGGTGGTGCGTCCCGTGAGTGGCTCTCTTGGGGGGGTCGAGACGGTAAGGGAGGCGTGCCTCTGTTTTCCCTCCCTCGGTTGGGGGAAACAGGGGCCGCCTCGTCGCGGTCGTCCTCCCACGGTGTTGCTGTGGCACGGGGGGGACTGACTCGGGCCAGGCGAGCGTCCGCGTGTGCCCACCCTCCCCCCCCACGTGTGTGTGTTTGTGGCGGTCGGGGGGGAGGGGGTCGCACGCGGGCGTGGGTGGCGAGCGCGTTGGGCCGGGGCCTGTGAGAGAAGGGGGTGTTTCCGCCCCTCTCGGGCGTGCTCCCTCCTCTCGGGGCCCCCGATGGACGGGCCTGGGGGCGGCGGAGGTTGTGCCCCCGGCTGTGGCCGCGAATGCTCCTCTGGGCCTCGTGCTTACCCATACCGCAGACCCCTCTCCCAAACCCCGCCCAGTCGTGGACTTTGGCGGCTCGTGGAGCGCCTCCGTGGGCGGGCCCGAAGGGGAGACGATGGGTTGGGGGGACGACGCCCCCTCGGTGAGGAAACCTTCTCTAGCGATCCGAGAGGGAGCCTTGGGGTACCGGACCCCCCAGCCGCTGCCCCTCCCGCGCGTGCAGTGGCCACGGTGTTGGCGACTGCCAGAGCACGTGGGCGGAGCCCCTCGCCTTCGCGGCGGGAGGGTTCTCTGCGCCGGCCCCGCGGTGGGGCCGGGCGCCGCTCTTTGCCTACCGCGGCCCGCGCCTCCCCCCTCTGAGTCGGGGGAGGGTCCCGCCAAGGCCGGGCGTCCGGCGCGGGGCCGCGCGTGCGCGTGCGTGTGCGTGCGCGTGCGGTGACACACCCCCCTCTCGGTGGCGAGGCCGAGGGGGGCGGGCGGGGACGCCCGGGCGTCCCGACGACTCCCTAGTCCCGCAGCCGCGAGGAGCCCGTCGCGCCTGCCCTCGCCGCGAGTCGGCAGCCGGTGGCGGTGTTGCGGGCACGGTGCGGGCCGCCTCGCTCGGGGGCGTTCACCCGGGGCGCGGGCCCCGGGGGTCGGACTCGGACGACGGCGGATCTGGCGAGGACGGAGGGGTTTGAGCTCGGTTGGACGGACGGGGTCCCTCCGCGGTACGCGGGGGGACCGTCGCACGCGGGGCCTGGCGGCGGGGCCGGGTCGTGGGAGGCCCCGGGGTGGCTGGGGCCGGCCGGCGTCTCAGGCGTCGTGGGACCGCCCTCGTGTGTGTGGCGGTGGGACCCCGCGCTTGTTTTCCTGGTGGCCCG
>NW_026711574.1:200000-222500 GCF_026419965.1 Kogia breviceps | reverse complement strand
TTTGGCGAGGAATGCTTCCGGGTCGGGGTCCCCGTGTCCCCGTGTCCCCGTGTCCCCGGTGTCCCCGGTGTCCCCGGTGTCCCCGGTGTCCCGGTGTCCCGGTGTCCCCGTGTCCCCGGTCCCCGGTCCCCGTGTCCCCGTGTCCCCGGGTCCCCGGGTCCCGGGTCCCCGGTGTCCCCAGTGCCCCGTCCGCGGCCGTCACTGAGCGGAGAAACGCGCACCAGGAGGATCGGGTTCGTCATCGTGTCCCCGCCGCCCTGCCGCTCCCGATCCCGGTGCGGCCCGCTCCCTCGACTGCCGGTCGTCGGGCGCCACCTGCCGGTCGGTCGTTTTGTAGACAGTCCAGAGAGGTCGACCAGATGGCCGGGCCGGCCTGGGCGGGCGGGGCTCATTTGTGAATGACGGAGGTGTTCCTTAGAGTGGGGGGAGGGTACGGGATGCTAGATCGTGGGCCAGAGGCCAGGGGGGCGGGGGATGGTAGCCCCTCTACGTTTTTGTGTCCCCCCCCCCCTCTTTTTTTTTAAATGAGGCTTTTAAAATCGTTCATTCGTTCATTCATTCGATTCCGTGCAGTGGAAGGATGGACACTTAACCACTAGACCGCCAGGGAAGCCCCTAGCCACGTTAGCCCTCATCCATGGTTTTTAGGAATGCTACCATTCATCTGACTGGATGGACTTGAAAGATCCATCGGAGGTTCCAGAACCTGGGTCTCTTGGCAAGGGCGTATCATTTTCCAGATGGAAAGGACTATGCCAACGATGTTCTCAGAATGAATGGAGTGTGCAAAGAGGTAGAAAGAGAGGTTCCCGAACGGCGGTGGGGGGTGGGGGGGAAGGGCCAACCACCTCGTCTCTTCCTCCGCAGCGCTGGGTGGGGCTGGCAGACTCCCTTCTTCTCATGGCACTGATTTGATCTCCACAGCTCAGAAAACACGTGCAAACACTCAGAAGATACCCAAGCACAGTGTCCTTTACCTGGCTCCCAGTCGCTGGCTCTCGGCCTCTATCTGTCTCTGTCTCTGTCACTCGCTCTCTGTCTTTCTCTCTCTCTTTCTCTGGCTCTCCCAGCCCCCCACCCCTGCTCTTCCTCCCACTCTTTCTCTCTTTCCTGCCCCCCTCCTCTCTTTCTCTCTTTCTCTCTCCCTCCCTCCCTCCCTCCCTCCCTCCCTCCCTCCCTCCCTCCCTCTCCCTCCCCCTCCCTCCTCCCTCCCTCCTCCCTCCCTCCCCCCCCCACCCCCACTCCTCCCTCCCTCCCTCCCTCCCTCCTCCCTCCTGCCTCCCTCCCCCCCCCTCTCTCTCTCTCTCTCTCTCTCTCTCTCTCTCTCTCTCTCTCTCTCTCTCTCTCTCCCCCTGCCCGCCTTCCTCCCCTCCCTTTCTCCCTTCCTCTCTTTCTCTCTCCCTCTCCCTCACCCATCCCCACTCCCCCCCCCCCCATCCCCGGTCGGTCATGTGGCATCCTCATTTTCCACGAGAAGTCAGGAAGCCGGAAGCGATGTTGGACTGATGTTCGCATGCTACGGAATCCCCCTTCCCCGGGGATAGCTGCGCTGCTGAAGGGGATAGCCGCGTTGCCTCTGGCGGGCCGTGGCGGGTGGCGATGGTGTCTTTTCTTCTGTATGGATAGAAATGATTTGAAGAGGAGGCAGGATGGGCCTAGGTCCACTGACTCACACCAAGGCCCTTTGGGAGCTTTTCAGTGAATCGGGACGGAACATTGCTCTCCGTGCGGGGAGGGAACCGGGATGGGGCACCCCGAGATGGACCGCTTTGGCACACACGTGAGTTGGAATTTCAGGCGCTTCGGACGCGACGGGTGGGCTACCGGGACGCTCTGCCGCTCTGCCTCCCCGCCTCTCCCTCCCTCTTCTTCCTGACCTGAAAGGAGGACCAAAATCTTCCTCCTCCAGAAGCTCAAGCTCAAGCTCAAGCTCAAGCTCAGAGCCCGCCGTTTCGTTTCGAGTCAGTGAATTCTGGCTTGGGCTTCTCCTGCGTGTGTGTGTGCGTGTGTGTGTGTGGTGGTGGTGGTGGTGGGGGGGGGGCACAGTGCACGCGTCCCCCGGCCGTGGGTTGCTCTCTTCTCGAGCTGTCTCTTGGGGACAGGAACTTCTCAGGCGACAACTCAGAAGGATCGTGGAGGGAACATCGTTTTTCCTCCCTCTCCCACGACTGATCGATGCGGACGTACACACGGGAATCTCGCGCCCCCCTTCCCCGCCCCAACTGAGAGGAGTCACCGGTACGTGGACATCCTTGCGGTCACAGACGCTCTCCGTGGCTCTTCTATGTGGCCGGGCTCCCTGGCCTTCCTTCACCGCCCCCGCCCACCCCCCGATGAAGTTGCATCATCGTTCGTAGTGTCAATGCTGTGAGGAGATAAGCTTTTCGAAATAAAATTCTCCCCGCCTTTCCTTCCCAAGGGCACCGTGAACACCTACCTACCTACTCTCGTGTGCAGTGCTTATGGACCCAGCTGGGGCAGAGGACCCTCTCCGACACACCCACGGACTCACTTGCTCCGAGTCGTCGGGGAGAGGGTGTTTGGTTCTGTGTTTTAAACTGGTGGGCCGATGACACGTCATCTCCTAGGAAGCCACCGGGTTCACCTCACCGGTTCGGGTTCGGTGGCGTGAAGTACATTTACATCCTCCTTAGGTTTGACTCTGAAAGTCTTGGGGCCCTGAGTAGGACGCCCCCAAATGTGCCTCCGTGGCGTACGGATGTTTTGGAATTAGAGTGACAACACCACACCGCGAGAGGGACGCTCTGACTCTCCTTTACTTCTCCCCTCTGAAATCAGGAAGAAAATCTCTCACGTGAAAGGGGAGGGGGGCGGGCGGGAGGTGTAGGGATCACGACGAACTGAACTGAACTGCTTTCGTGTCTCCTGAAATGTTCACGAATCATCTAAGTAGGATTGCTCATGACAAACAGAGGACATAGGTGTTGACGAGATAAGAATGTTTAAGGGGAACTTTCCCCCCAGTGCTTGTTTTCTGTAGGCCGACTTCAAGATTTTCCAGCATCTCTGGTCATCTCTGGGCTTACAGCTTGGCTAAGTGCCATGACAGGGTGAAATCTCAGCGAGTGTCTACATCATCGCCACATAAGATAAAATACTGAAACGTTCATGGCTCCACAAGTCTGAGGGTCTCCCTTCTTTGGACCTTTTACGGAGGAGAGACTGAGCATGTTCGGTTCCACGCCTAGCTAGATCTTGTGCTTTAGGGAAAGACTGTACTAGGTAGGAGCCTTGACTTCTACACAGTATTCCATGTTCACGCTGCTCACTGCGGTTGGCTTCCTTACTTTCACTGAAGGAAAAAAAAAAAAAAAAAAGAAAGAAAAGAAAAAAGACAGTGTCCAAGGACGAAGCATTGTAAAGAAGGAACGTGTGTGGTCCTTCTTTAAGGACCTGAACCTGATGTCGCCATCCTCATGGGAGGAAGAGGACTTTTTTTTTTTTTTTTTTTTTTTCCGGGGGGTGGGGGGGTGGGGGGGCGCGCGGGTGGAGGCAAATTAGGAAGTATGGAGATGAGGTTTGGGGGAAGGAGCGAGAGGTTTTAGTCCTAAAGGTAGTCATTTCTCAATGGGAAAGAAAGAAATCAAGGGACAAGCTAAAAATGGGCACAGACGATTGGAAAAGGCGTGTGAAGAAAAGAGGCTTTCGAAAGGAATCAGATCTGTGGTCAGGACTGGATGAGGATGGATACAAAGACAGAAATGACTTTTCACATCAACATTGAAACCAGTGCCAAATTAAGATTTAGTTGCCTCTCTCTGTTCAAAGGACCAGGTTTGGGTTTAGGGTTTGGGTTTTTCTTCTATCGGTCTGCTCTGTCCATCATGAGAGATTAGATTAGATTAGGAAAGGATCTTTTCCTTTATCTTTAAGGAGGGAAAGAAAGAAAGAAAGAAAGAAAGAAAGAAAGAAAGAAAGAAAGAAAGAAAGAAAGAAAGAAAGAAAGAAAGAAAGGAAGGAAGGAAGGAAGGAAAAGAAAGGAAGGACGGAAGGACGGAAGGAAGGAAGGAAGGAAGGAAGGAAGGAAGGAAGGAAGGAAGGAAGGACGGAAGGAAGGAAAGAAGGAAGAGAGAGAGAGAGAGAGAGAGAGAGAGAGAGAGAGAGAGAGAGAGAAAAGCTTATGTCTTTGTCAAAAGTCATCACTTATTTTCTAGGCTGCCTTTATCAGGTCTCGGAGGACTCACATCGACTTAGTCCTCTCGATAGTCAAAGAACCAGGTCTGGCTCAGAACTGAAAAAGAAGCTTCTCTCTCTGCCTAGCAAGTCTTTCCTTGGGATGCTGGTGACGTGCCTAAGGAAGCACTGTTTCACGGTGACCTATCATCTGATGAAGTGCCTTACAATCTTTTGGATATTTTGGACACACTTGCCCCCAAATTGAAGGACCGATGAAGTCCTTTGGACTTAGAGATAGGATCCAGGAGGAGAGGGCCCTCCAAGTAGCTCAAAAAATGTGTTCTCTCTCCTGAGAAATGAGAGAGATGAAACTGACTAAGTTTCTTGGGGAGGTTCGATGACACGGGAAGCGTTGTCCAAAGAGGAAGGAACGACGTGAAGTCTTCTTTGGCTTGTGTCTGTACACCGATGTGTTCTAACGGTTCCAGAAATGATGGGATCTTTCTTCCCGGAAGTCTTCTCTGCCCTGGCATAAAGGGCTGTCTGTCGTCGTCAAAATGGAGGCTCACACGAAAGGGACTGTACCCAGTATCACGGAGATGTTCTAACCGACTTTCACGCCGAGGCGGCAACAACAGCCCGTTGAAAGATGGTGGGGGTGGCGGGGCACACGTGGGTGGAGCAAGTCCATTCTGTCCTTTCAGCATCCGGTCGGGGCTATGGCAGACGGGAGACGAGACGAGACGAGACGAGATGAGACGAGACGAGACGAGACGAGACGAGACGAGACGAGACGGCGGCCCAGCCGGTTGCTCCCTGGCCAACCTCCCCCCTGCCCCTCCCCTTGCATTCCTTCACCCGCCCATCCCACGGTGTCTTGAAGAGGAGTCCGATTGTCAATAGACGTGGGCAGGAAGATTTTCTACGGTCTACCGGCAACGGGAACGGCGACGTCTGACCTCTCGTGCTTGTAACCCTGGGGGGTGGGGGTGGGGGTGGGGGGGGACGTTTTTCTCTCTGGAAAGAAAACCTCCTCTCTCTGGATCCTCGGACCCCCAGCCACTGGACTTCATTCCACTGCCACTTATTTATTTATTTATTTATTTATTTATTTTTTTTGTGGGATGCGGGCCTCTCACTGTTGTGGCCTCTCCCGTGGCGGAGCACAGGCTCCGCGGCCATGGCTCACGGGCCCGGCCGCCACGCGGCGTGTGGGATCTTCCCGGACCGGGGCACGAACCCGTGTCCCCTGCATCGGCGGGCGGATCCTCAACCACTGCGCCACCGGGGAAGCCCTCCACTGCCACTTCGTAGGGGTCATCCAAACATTCTTGTGACCGTGGCTATGTTTTCCGTGTGGGTTGAGGTCTTCCCTCACCGCAAGCCTGATGTCCTCACCGTGGCACAGAGACTGTTAAAGAAACGAAATGTGCTTGCCGCCTGGGGTCTGCCTTCCACAGGCTTCCGGGTGATCAGATCGAGGCACCCCTTTCACTGGGCAAATCCTACAATTCTTCACAGAAGCTCTTGAAAACTTTTTTGGAACCGGCACTCGTCCAGTCACGCTCAATCATCAGGCAGGGCCGGCAGAACCGATGGAAAAACTGGACTCCAAGAAGAGCAAGAATGACTTCCATGGGGTTGAGTGACCTGAGGAGGAGGAGGAGGAGGAGGAGGAGGAGGAGGAGGAGGAGGAGGATGTGTATGACTACTTGTGTAAAATGGGACTGACTGGGGAAGCGGGGGATACTTAGGGGGTTGGGTGGGATGAACATATACACATTACTGTACATAAAATAGGGAATCAACAAGCATCTCCTACTATAGAGCACAGGATACTCTACTCAATACTTTGTAATAACCTATGAGAGAAAAGAATCTGAAAAAGAATCTTTTCAAAATTATTTATTTATTTATTTATTCATCCATTCATTCATTTATTTATATTGCGGTATGCGGGTCTCTCACTGTTGTGGCCTCTCCCGTTGTGGAGCACAGGCTCCGGACGCACAGGCTCACGGGCCTAGCTGCTCCGCGGCATGTGGGATTTTCCCGGACCGGGGCACGAACCCGTGTCCCCTGCATCGGCAGGCGGACTCTCAACCACTGCGCCACCGGGGAAGCCGCTAAAATATATATGTGTAGATATAGATAGATAGATAGATAGATAGATAGATAGATAGATAGATAGAGATTTATAAAAATCTCTGTCTCTCTGTCTCTCTGTCTCCGTCTCCGTGTCTCTCTCTCCCTCTCTCTCTCTCCCTCTCTCTCTCTCTCTCTGTCTATATATATATATATATATATATATATATGCATACATACATATATATATATATATATATATATATATATATATATATATGAGAGAGGGAGGGAGGGAGAGAGAGAGAGAACTGAATCACTGTGCCGTATACCTGAAACTAACACGACATTGTAAATGAATTATATTTCAAATATTTTTAAAAAAAATCTGGAAAAAAAAAAAAGAGAGGGAGTGGGATTAGGACTGATGGTTAAATCTTTTGTTTTCCACATACAAGGGAAACAGAAACAAACAAGGAAAACCCAAGTTTCTTTTTTTATTTTTAAAGATGGATATCCATTTGGTAACTTATACCTCTGTCAGCAGGATGGAATCACTGATCTTTTTCTCCTTACCTTCCTTAATTCAGAAACTCTCAGTGAGGCTTCTTATTTCCTTGGCGATACAGCTATTTGCATACGTTACCTGGAGGCCAAAATTATGTTTCCATGAGACAGGGATACACACTTCTGGATATGAAATTCTGGTGCTACTCGTTTCCCTTAGGGTGTTGTTCTTAACCTGAAAACGGGACTGCATCCCGAAGTTTTGTGAGTTCCCTTCAATCTCTGGCTACGACTCTCTCCATGAATGTTGGCCATTTTCTCCCACCCTTTTGGCTTGGCATCACTGAGGCCTAAAACGGCCTTTTGCCTGAAGCCCTGCAGACGGAAGCTAGAGAACTTGATGAAAACCTTAGAGAAACGGCCACAACGGCTCCTATGGAAAGAATCCTCGTGCCTGTTTCTGTGAGAGCCACTCCGAAATTTGAACCAAACACCCGACGACATCATCAGAGGTATTTCAAACTTCTAAAGTTACTTCGACCCTGACATCTAGAAATCTCCTTCACACACACACACACACACACACACACACACACACACACACACACACACACACGAGTCACCAGCTCAGCTTTAATATGTTCCAAGGAACTTTCAGAGGAGGGAACTGTTGAGCTCCCAGAGTAGGCCGCCCCAAAATGTGCCTCCATGCTCTATTGATTATTTTGAATTCAAGTGACAAGAACCGGCCAGCACAAGAGGGACACACTGGCCCTCCTTTCTGTCCTCCTGCGGAGGAAGATCTCAAGTGAAGACATCTGCTTCCACACATGTCCATGATTCTCAAATGGTGTAGTGGGGTTTCCAGGGTCAGGAAAAGGAGGGGGCACCTTTTGCCTGGAGAAAAGGCCTGTTTCTCACACGTCCTCCTCCCGTCACCTCCTCTCTCCCTCCTTCCCTCCCTGCAGTTTGGAGGGGGCAGCCTGAGGGTGGCGAAATTGGGGAAAGAAAAGAGAAAAAGCCATTCATTAAAGAGAAGCTCGAGGCAAAGTCAAAGGCTCCGACCTGACCGGAGAGCTTTCTGCATTTGAATCGAGCGATTGAACGAGGCCCTGCGGAATGAATCGTCCGCACCTCCCCTCCCCCGCTCCTGGCAAAGGTCAGTCCAAGGGGACTTAGGAAGGAGCTCTGGAGAAGGAACGGGGGTGGGGGTGGGGGTGGGGGCGGGACCAACAGACAATAGCCGCTGCCTGCCTGCCTGCCTGCCTGCCTGCCTGCCTGCCTGCCTGCCTGCCGGGTTGAGGCCTGAGGGCTGAGGGCCACGCCGCCTCCTGTAACACAATCCCTTCCAGGAAACTGCTGTGATGACTATGTGGCAGTGAATCATCAAATCCGAACTCTCTTGGCCTATTTCTGCAAAAGGCCCGAGTCTCAGCTATGACAGATTCTCTGGATTTCTTCGCACATGGACTGACCCGCACCCTCCCATTCTGTCAGATCCTCCTTTGTACACACACCTCCACTGGAAGGGCTCTTTGGCCTCGTCCAGAAAAAGAACAAGCAAAAACAAACACACAAACAGACTGAAATGATGTGTCGGTATTTATTGGAAAGAAACACGCTCCTCTCACATACTTGAGGGCAGGAAGCGGAAGGCAGGTTCTCGGCCCCGGAGGGGGACGGGAAACCTGAGCCGACGTCGGTCAGCGGGCCGCCCCCCCCACCCCCCTTCTCTCCCACGTCACGTGGGCGTCCCTGCCCTGCTGTTGATATTTCACTTGGGAAACTTCTGTAGGCCGGCCGAGATGCCAGCTTGCTGTCCTGCTGCTTCATGTCCATCTATCTCTGTCAGCCATGCCCAAAAGGCACGTGAAATCATGGAGAGCAAATAGCACACCCAGAGCTCTCTCTCTCTCTCTCTCTCTCTCCCCCCCCCCGTGTGTGTGTGTGTGTGTGTGTGTGTGTGTGTGTGTGTGCGTGTGTGTGTGTTTGGATTTCCCAGGAACCTATGAGGGAGCAAAGGGAGGGCTGGGTGAAGGAATCCTGGGTGCCTGTCATCGCACACCCTGCAGAGCACCATTTATTTCCATCTCCATATCTGAAAGACACTTAGTCCTCATTTCAGCAACTTGATGGTGATTCCCCTTCTAAATACATGACAAAACCTATGAAGTACTGGACTCATTGAATCTGTAGCTGCTAACAGGGTCCAGGGAGTTTTCAATCAATGGCAGGAAAAGAAATGATCCTGAACATAAAACTGCCAAGAATTCCTATGGATGGAGTTATCGTGGACCGACCACTGGTGAGACGTGCCATGGGGGCTCGCGTTTGACAGACTGGAATGGGATAGGTAGAGCCAGTCATCCCATGTTTTACCTCGAGCTGCAGAAGCAGAGAATATCATCTAAAAGCCTACCTTCATGGTATCTCAGTGCTCAGGGCTCTTCCTTCTCAGGGATCTTGTGTTCTGTAGGGATAATTCACGTGCTGGGGCAGTAGGTTCCCAGTATCATCTTGTGAAATGGATTAAATGATGTCTTCCTTTTGAAAAGATAAAGACTATTTGGAAAAGTTATTAACAGTGAACGCGTGACGTTATCCTCTCTGATCTATAAAGTAGAGTTGACCGTTGAACCACCAACATGGAGGGTTACGGCTGCCGACCCCGACCCCACGCGCTGTGAGCGTCCATGGATAACTTCACACTCAGGGCCCTGTATCTGCGCTTCCACCTCCGGGGACTCAGCAACCGACCACAGATCCTGCAGTGCCATAGTGCACACCTATGGAAAATATCCACCTATGAGTCACACGCACACGCACACACACACACCCCCACACACCCCCCCACACCCCCACACACCCACACACATCACCCCCACCGCCCCCCCCACACACACACACTTCACAGTGCTGTTGGGCAACGGCCCTAGCACAACCTGAGAGCCTTCGTGGTATTCGGACTCCATTACCTTTGTGTGTGTGTGTGTGTGTGTGTGTGTGTGTGTGTGTGTGTGTGTGTGTGTTCGTGTGTTCTTTTACCTTTAGTTTTGAGGACAGAGGTAGGGCCGAAAAGAGGTGAGCAAAGCCTTCCCCTGGAACCTGAGGAGGTGTTTAAGGGTTCTGGTTGGCAGATCACCAGTGTGCTGAGTGCCAGGTCCTGGGGACAGAGCTTCTCGAAAGAAAGAATGTGCTTCTTTGTGTCTTGGTGACCTGCCGACCGACCGACCGACCGACCGACCGACCGACCGACCGACCGACCCTGGTGGGATGTGGAGCCCATCCGTGGGAAGGGCCCTTCTCGCCTGGGTCTCGGGAGGATCCTGGGTGCAGAAAGCTCCGCCCTCTACCTTGTATTTTGCCCGTGGAGCGGAGTTGGACGGTGTTTCTAAAGACTCACGCCGGGATACCAGGTTCTGCCGATTCCGGGACCGAAATAGGTCCTGCTCCATCCCCTCTCTCCCTCTCCCCTCTACTGCCTTCGTTCAGGCTCGCACCTCACCGGTCTCTGTCCTGGCTGGGCCTCTGACGACCCTGCCGGCCTCTACCCTGGCCCCTGCTCCCTTGGTTTCCGTGCCGCGTAGAGAGCCATGGTCCTCAAAAGGCAACTGGTCACCTTCTCCCTTTTGTGGAGTCAGTCCTGGCATGGCTCCTCCTGGCCTGGACGTTAACATCACGTGCAACGACTGACAGACTGTGTCCTTCCTCCCGGCCTGATCTTCTACAGGCTCCCCGCCGAAAAGGGGGTAAAAGTCCGCGTGTCTTCCCAAAGTTGAAGATTGGACACGCCTGCCTGGCCGATCGATTCCTAGCTCCGCCACTTGGGAAACCTACTGGATCTTCTGTCGAGACCGCAGAGACATCTTCCTTCGCGGTGCGGTCGTCGGCAGCGGTTCTCTAAGCCGGCCCCGACCGTGTCGGAAAGATGTGTCCCTCCGCCTGTCGAGGACCCGACGAGAGTCAGATACCTTAAGCTCGGTGACTTCCCTGCTGTCTCCCTTTCTGTGGCACAAGCCCATATCCCTGGGTGAGCCCTGTCTTCGCGTGGGCGTGACTTGGCACCACGGTCCGGAGGTCGTGGTGGAAGATCGTGTGCCCACGAAGAAGAGATCCTTGCTCCCGGGGGGGGGGGGGGGGGTGGGGCGGGGGACGTGGACTCTGGGCATCTAGCGTCCATCTTCTCCACGTTCTTCTGAACCCTGCTCTCCCTCTTTCCGCCCCACAGCTCGCCTGATGGTTCGTGGGGAGATGACATCCCAGCCGGCGAGAGCCAAATGATCTTCCCAACGCACGAGAAAAGGAGAGGCGCGGGCCCGGATCCGTCTTAATTTTCTATGCCTAAGAATTTCTAAGAGTTCTCATCCTCCTTTGGCATCGCCCGCGCCCCCCACCCACCCACCCCCCCCTCACCCACCCCCACTCACACCCCCCCCCCCCCCCACACACACACACTCCGCACCCCCGCCAGAGTATAGTTGCTTTTTCAGATTGCCTCTCTTTGCTCAGATCCAACAGAAGAGATGTTAGGTTCGGACGCTTCTCTGGGTCTTTCTTTGTTTTCTTAGGAGGGCTCCCCGTGTCGCATGAAACTCAGAAGAAATACATGCGTAAGCTTCTCTCCTTGTGAGTCTGTTATAACACGTGGAAGATCATTTAAAGATCCGGAGGAGGCAAACTAGGATTCACGCACCCAAAGTGGAGCCGGGTGGCCGGTGGGAACGGGGTTCCAGGTGCCTTCCTGTTTGGGGGAGGGGGAGATCTCCCCCTCTACCCCTCTTGAGTTCCTGTGGCTGGACTCATTCTAAAATGGGCCCGATGGGCTTCCCTGGTGGCGCAGTGGTCGAGAGTCCGCCTGCCGATGCAGGGGACACAGGTTTGTGCCCCGGTCCGGGAGGATCCCACGTGCCGCGGAGCAGCTAGGCCCGTGAGCCGTGGCCGCTGAGCCTGCGTGTCCGGAGCCTGTGCTCCGCGACGGGAGAGGCCACAAGAGTGAGAGGCCCGTGTAATGCAAAAAAATAAAAATAAAAATAAAGTAACATGGGCCCAAGGCGCGGAGAGACGAAGGTGTGTGGGGGGAGCGGGGTGACCTTTCCTTTCATTCGAGGGCTGAGAAGTGGCTGAAGCGGGCGGCGTCTCTCCTGCTCAGACCGAGGAACGAACGGTACATGGGTGAGACAGACAGGGAACCGGACCGAGAGACTTAGGTTTTGGGGTGTGCCGTGAGCGAACGAGCGAGCGAAGGAAGAAGCTAAACAGAGCTCGGGTTTGCGGTGGTCCGCAGTGTTTGTCTCCGAAGGTTTCTCGGGCCCGAATGCCCTAATTTGCCGATCGCGGCGGCGGCCTCCTACCTCCGGAGGCAGGGAGTGCACCTTTCAGCCGAGAGATGGATGTCTCGCTTTCAGGGAGACACAGAGGAGAATCCCAGTGTCCCTCGGACAAACGTGGCTGCTTCTGGAGTCCCCCTTCGCTCAAAATCGTCAATGTGCCACGGAGGCCCGTTTTGGGGTGGCCGATCCTGGGCCCAACACCCTTCTCACGGAGAACAGGAATGGTCAGAACGGACGGTATCAAAGTCCAGGGCGCCACCAGCCTGTTTCAAAGACCTATCTGCCAGCAGCAGCTGTTAGCTGTAACCTCGTACTTTCCGAGTCCCCTCCACATACCCCCCCCCACCGCCGCCGCCGCCCCCGCCGCCACTTTGCCATCATTGCCAATCCCAACGGATCCTCGCTTCACGAGCACCCTTACTGCTTGCCAGCTTCAGGGTGAACAGATCAGGTCGGCCGGCGGGGTGGTGGTGGTGGTGGTGGTGGTGGTGGATCACGGTGGATGAATAGGAGGAGCGGAGAGGACGTGTAAGGCAGGGAATCTCTCCAAAGGTGGGCTCTTGGTGGGACGGAAACAAACGTTTTCTGTTTTCTTTTCTTTTCTTTTCTTTCTTTTTTTTTTTTTTTTGTGGTACGCGGGCCTCTCACTGTCGTGGCCTCTCCCGTTGCGGAGCACAGGCTCCGGATGCGCAGGCTCAGTGGCCATGGCTCATGGGCCTAGCCGCTCCGCGACATGTGGGGTCTTCCCGGACCGGGGCACGAACCCGTGGCCCCTGCATTGGCAGGCGGATTCTCAACCACTGCACCACCGGGGAAGCCCGGAAACAAACGTTTTGAATAGGGCACTGCCTGAGATCGGGTGAATCGGAGGGACCTCTACGGGGCCCCCCCCACCCCCTCCCCACCATGAAAGGGCCCCACACAAGCCTGCCCTTTTTACCCCAGTTGAAAACCCTCTCTAAAACCAGAAGGCCAAAAGAAGAATGACCGTGAGAGATCTGACCGGCCATCGCTTGGGACAACAGTGAGGCCAGTGAACCCAGTGAAAAGTGGACAGAGGGGCCTAGGTCCCTTGGCTCGACCCCTTCGCTGAGAAGCCAAAGCCTTTTACACGGGGATGAGCTTTTGCACACTTAGGTTTCTTCGGCCGGTGCAACGTTCACGAAACACGCCAAAGGAAGATGATCGAACGATGGACGTGTTTGTTGTCTGCCTGAGCCCACACGATACGAAATAGAAACTGGGGGAGGGTGTGTGTGCTGATGTTCGGGGTCTGGTGGGAGAAATCCTGGAGGGTTTTTGCCCTTAGGGTGCCTTGGTCTGGGGTTGACTTGTGTGCACTGAGAAAGAGGGCCGTTATTGAAGGCGCTGTGCAGATTTTGGACACCCTGATCCATGGAACCCTGAAGTTTGGGAACCTAGAAATCTTTTGGTCTGCATTTGAGTTGGAAATCATCTCCTCGACAGAAAGAAGTACATAGAAGGAGGAGGAGGAGGAGGAAGAGGGGGAGGGGGAGGGGGAGGGGGAGGGGGAGGGGAAATGGAATTGCATGAGCAGATCAGCCCTGGGGGCCTGAGTCTCAGACACACACAGACACACACACAGACACACAGACACAGACACAGACACAGACACAGACACACACACACACACACACGCACACGCACACGCACACACACACACACACACACACACGAGGCTCGCGGGAGTAAAAGAAGATGAACTTTTCCTCTGTGGACACCCACCCACGACTATACCTAGTTGTCCCAAGACGAGAAGCTCAGCTGTACATTGAACCCTTATCTGTTCCTGTGCTTTCTTGCCGAACATTCTCATGCGCTTCTTTCCCCTCGTGGAAGCACTTGGTATTCCCCACAGGTAGCCACCGTGGAACCAGCTGCTGATGATCCAAGAATTTGGAGGATTTCTGGAAATGATCAGTGATCCCGAGACAAACTCTCCCTTTCGTGATCCAAGCAACTCGGGGGGTGGGGGGGTGGGGCTGCCTCTCACCCCCACCCCACCCACCGCCTTCTCCCTTGTGTACAAGCTATCTCTTTTAATTAAAAAAAAAAAAAAAAAAAAAAAAAAAAAAAAGTTTTGCCGTGCTAGCCTTAGAAGCCTTGTGGAAACGACCTTCATTTTTCTGGTACTGCTGTGCCAGAATCTGGAAAGGGCCTGGTAACAGGTACTGTATGTCTGTAGCTCCCTTCTAGAGCTGGCCTGTTTCTGCGTAGGGATCCGAGTGCCACAATGAACTTGTGAGAGAGCTCTCTTGAATGGCTTAGAAGGGAGCACTCCGGAATTCAGTCCACTAGAAAGGGAAGGGACCCAAAGGTTTTAGGCAAGTTCAGGTGGTGATCTAGGCTGAACCCTTCAGCCGAGAATAGCCAAGGTCAAGGTATGGGTTTTATGAAACTAGGCATGTCTTTAGCGTGATCAGCGTTCGAGGTCATCCTTTCCTTCTATCTACGTCGACCCCAAATCCAGTAAGTTCACGGGAGTGAACCAGATTCGTCGGCAAGAAAAAGAACTTGGGGATGATGGCTGACATCGTCGTCTGAAGTCTCAGGAAGTGTTCACGGGCCATCTCGTCGTCATGGGATCTCGAACAAGTGATGTCGATAGCTCTAGGTGCAGGAACTCCTTAAGAAGCGTTATGTTTTGTGGTATGTCTACTTAAAAACAGTCTCGCCCAGACCTTTTGGGTCACTTTAGAAACTTCAGAGTCGGCATAAGTGGAATGATGGGGAATTCGTGGAATGTCTGGATCCTTTCCAAAGATAACCTATGGAAACGTTCGTTCATGGCTCGACGAGTCTCAGTGGACCTACTTCTGTCTCCTTATTACAGAAAGACTAAAGATGTTTCGATGTATGAGTCCACACCTCTGGCATCACTCTGGGGAAAAGAAAACATTTTTAAAAAGTGACACTGTGTGAAAATGTATGCTGGTGAAATGGAATCATCCCTTTGCCAGTCCAGAATCACTGGTGTCACAGACGCCGTTCACCCTGGCTTCCTAGTTCCTGTTCATGACCGATTCAGGTTTCTGAGGGTTCCGAATTCTGATTGTCCTTTTCTTGTTTTCTTCTCCATTCGTGTCTCAAAGAACTTTACGTTCCAAAAATATTTTTTAACCTACCAAATCATAGATTGTCCGTTTGTCACAAAAACTTTTAGGTTGAGAGATCTTTTCTTTCTTCCTTCCTTCCTTTCTTCCTTCCTTCCTTCCTTCCTTCCTTCCTTCCTTCCTTCCTTCCTTCCTTCCTTCCTTCGTCCCTCCCTCCCTCCCTCTCCTCTCCTCTCCTCTTGTCTCCTCTCCTCTCCTCTCCTTCCTCTCTCTCTCTCTCTCTCTCTCTCTCCTCTTTCTTTCTTTCTTTCTTTCTTTCTTTCTTTCTTTCTTTCTTTCTTTCTTTCTTTCTTTCTTTCTTTCTTTCTTTCTTTCTTTCTTTCTTTCTTTCTTTCTTTCTTTCTTTCTTTCTTTCTTTTTCTTTCTTTCTTTCTATCCCCCAAGTCTGTGCGTTGTGTTTCTTTCACTTTGTTCTGTTCCTAGGTACTAGGGATTTCTTTTAAATTCCATTAGCTTAAATAAGGGGCTTTGCATTTTTTGGCGAAAGCACCAGAAATGTATTTTCTCATTGAGTGTCGGAATGTTGTTTGCCGTGGATGAGGCAGGCTCTCCTTCTGCCAGATGACTGACGATTGGATGGAGGACAAGAGTACACGTGAGTAGGATCACGAACACTTACTGACGTTTCAGAGGACCTTAAATGAAAAACAGAGAAGCCTAGCCTCCCCCCTCCCCGCCCTGTAAAATTCGTCTGAAGTGGAGAGAAGACCTTGTTAAAAAATCATTTTGCTTTTCGTTCGATCCACATGGTGCGTGGATTTCCTAGCAGAAACTTAAGCGAGGTGTGTGTTCATCATTCAGCAGAATTCTAATTCTCTAGTTCTAAGGAAAACTACTCCAACGCTTGAGGAAGTCACCTTCCCGTGCAATCCTTAGGGAAAGCTCCCACCAAATTTAAGGATAGGAAATTTGGTTTGTAAACAAACGAGAGTCTTCATTTGGCGACCTTTGGTAGAAGTGGGGTGGGGGGGTTGTCTCACTTTCCATGGTTCCACTGTGCACACATGTCAATGACTAGGTGAAATCGCACCAAGAGCCTAACTACGTGTTTCAAATGTCAGTTTCCGCGATGGATGAACGGTAGCTGCGTCAAGTTCAAAGTCTGCTGCTTCCCGTTCGGTCTGCAGTGACTCCACCGATAACAAACGTGCGTGCCCCGTGTCCGGGGACCGATCCTCTTTCAGAGCCTGTCGGTGATTGCCTGGCGTGTATGTGTCTGTTTCCCAGGTCACACGCAGTGTGTCGTTGTGTTGCCCCCCGCCCCGGTCTGGTCTCCCCCGTCCATGGAAAATAAAAAGAAAGAATTGCCCGGGAACGACGAAAGTGCGGCTAAGAAACCCAAAATGATGACGCTGGGAGTCATCACTTGGATGGGGTTAGGAGACACCTGGGCATGCCTAGGACAACGCTGCCACCGTGTGAGAGACCAGCGCAAGGAGAGCTGAAGAAAACAAAGAAAAAAAAGGAGGAGGAGGAAGGGGAGGAGGAAGGGGAGGAGGAGGAGGAGGAGGAGGAGGAGGAGGAGGAGGAGGAAGAGGGTGGGGGGCGGGCGGGGGTGCGGGTGGGGGGAGGACAGGCTGAAGATGTCTCCAGGCGATGACGTTGGTGAAACCGTTCCCATTCAGAAAAGCACTTCCAGAGAAGAGAGTTCAGGACCCAGAGGGCACAAAGGGTTATCGTGTTGGAGGCTGATCTTCAGTTAGGGGAATAACAAGCAAACACACAAAACCTAGGACTGCTTATCCAGATGTAGAAAAGATACCACGCCAAGAAGGCAGGCAGGAGAGCAATGTTGAAGATTGCTGTTCCTAGGACCTTCCAAAATGAATCGGAGGCTTTCATGGCATGCTTTCTGTGACGGTCCACCACTCAATAAATCGTACTTTGGCTCTCTTTTTATTTCTCTACCTTTTAAATGGTGAGCGAGTAAGAGAGTTTTAAAATGTTTTGATAGGATTTTTGAATGTCGTGGGAGAACGGTATTTTCCCCCCGTGGATGAACAAGATTGCTTTTTCGAGCTTCACCTTTCACGGTCATTTTAGGGTCCTGAACTGCCCTGCCAAGTGAGCCCTGTGTGTCGCTGTGTCCCTTCAGAAGGGTTGGTGCTTGATGACATCATGATATCGAAATCTTGATGGTTGACTTACAGGACCACTGTTGGGAGTTTGTTTGTCGTCTTAATCTTCCTTACCTACTGCACTCACGTGACTGTCCACTCTTTGTCTCACTTCTCTCTCCGCACCCCCACCCCCCACCCGGTCCTTCTCTCATAGATATAGACGTACGGGCACAGAGAGCGCTAACAGTGCGTCCGTACCTATCTCTCCATCGTTACAGGTGTTGGTACAGATAGACATGTACGTGTCGTCTTTACCCCCTCCGTGGGCACTTAGTGGAGTTGCTGGGTCGCATGGTAGTTTTCTGTGCAGTGTTTTGAGGGACTTCCTTTCTGTTTTCCATACTGCTGTCTTTTGTCGGAGAGCCGTTCTCTCACCCGCCGGGTGACATCTCTGAGTCCTCCCTCCGGCGTGCCACGGTGGTGGTGGTCTCTCTCAGCTTGAAAAATACGTGTTGGATCGGGAGGAAGGAGGCACTTTTTCTGCTTGTACGAACTTGCTGTCGCAACTCCAGATCCTGTGCCTGTCCGAATATCTTCGTCCAGAGAGATGCGTGTGTGCGCTTTTTTCGTTGCCCCGTTGAATTCTTTCACTAAAAGAGGTTTTCTGTTTTATTTCTGTTTGTTTTGTTGTTGTGTTTTGTTTGTTTGGTTTTTACTAAGAAAGTTGTGTTCTTTCTTTCTTTCTTTTTTCTTTTTTTCTTTTTTTCTCTTCTTCTTTTTTTTCTCTAATGAAAATGTTCTGTTCTGGCCTCCTGCCCACTTTTCTCACTGGGTCGCTTGTTTTCTGGAGGCTGAATTGTGTGAGGTCTTGGTCTGTTTTGGATAGGCTCCCCTGACGGGATGTGCTTGG
This sequence comes from Kogia breviceps, assembly GCF_026419965.1. Taxonomy (NCBI): domain Eukaryota; kingdom Metazoa; phylum Chordata; class Mammalia; order Artiodactyla; family Physeteridae; genus Kogia; species Kogia breviceps. The sequence continues at coordinate 204,337 of NW_026711574.1, read as the reverse complement.
GCTTGTCCTAGGCCTTTATACGTCCACGTCCACGTATACGTATGCCACAAGCGTACGTAATGTGTGTACGTATGCGATACGTGCACGCTTTTCTCTTTGTTTTAAAGGCCAGAGAAGTTCTACAGCTTGACTTCTTGGTTGGTATGGTTTGGTGTGGTCCTGGTGGGACTACGGTTCGCTGTCAGTACTCACCGCACTCCACACACACACGCACGCACGCACACGCACACACACGCTCACACACACTCGCACTCAGAGTGTTGCCTTGTGTCGACGTACCGGAACTCAGTTTCTTTAGTGGATGGCTATTGACTCCACCCTCGCCCCCTCCCCCCCAGCCGCCCGCATTCCCCCAACCCCCGCCTCACCCGCCCCCACCCCCCCCACCCCCGCCCGGCCCGTGATGGATCGTGGTCAGTCCGTTATGAAATCCATGTTCTCGTGACCGCAAGTGCATTTTCCCCACCCTCGCAGCACCGATGTGTTGTCTTTGGACGAATTCCTGCGTTGTTCCCTGAGCGCTTGCCTGGTTTCGGTTTGCCAGTCCCCGACTTCCGTCCCTCTCTCTCTCCCTCCCTCCCTCCCTCCGTCCGTCCCTCCGTCCTTACATCCGTCCCTCCGTCCCTCCGTCCCTCCATCCGTCCCTCCCTCCTTCCCTCTCTCCCTCCCTCCCTCCCTCCCTCCCTCCCTCCCCCCCCCCCGTCCGGGCAGCCGGGGATCTTGCTCGTGCCCCTCTGGGCAACCCGTGCCGGGCGCCCCGGGCCCCGCCGGCGTCTCCGCGGGATTTCCCCCCGCCCAGGAATCGCGTTGGGGAGCGCGTCTCCTCCGAGACAGCCTCCCGGCGACATCTCCCCGGCTTCCCCCGCCCCCCACCCCCCCACCCCCGTCTGCTGCCCGGGTCGCACCGTGTCGTGTCGTGCCGACCGGGGAGCTAGCTCCGAGATGGACGACACGGGGCCGCCGCGCCAGACGCCCGCCGCCTCGTCCCGGGCTGAGCTCGGGCGTTTGGGCGGCCCGGCGCTGCCGCCGCGTCCTCGGTGGCCGGCCGGCGACAGGGATCCGGCCCGGGGACGTTGGAGCCGGTTGTCGGGAGCCACCTGGCGGCCGCTTTTATATTGTCCCTTGTCTCTGGAGCTTCGGCGACCTTCGTGAGGGCTGTGAGTCGGCCGCCGGGCCCGAGGCAGAGTTCCGGCAGCCAGGCGACGCTGGTGGCCACTGTCCCGGTGGCGCCCAGGCGTGGGCGCCTCCTGCTGTCGCTTGAGATTGGGCGTGCAGGTCTATGAGGGTGTGACCGTCGCCGCGCTCTCGAGCCGCTCTGGGGGACCGCCTGGCCCGGTCGACCAGCATCCGTCCGCTCCCCTCCGGCCGCGGGGACCGACCCGGCCACCCGACACGACCTGGGCCGGGCCGCCGCGGTGGGAAGGGAGAGGGTCTTCCGCGCCCTCCGGAGCGCCTGCGGATGGGCGGTCGGTCGGGCTTTCTCCTGGCTCACCCTTTGGAGCGTTCATTCCCCGACCCCCCCACCCTCCCTTCCTCTCTTCCGCGGTCCCCACAGCGCCCCGCTCCGGAAGGTGGGGGACCGGCCCGGGCCCGTGCGTTTAGGTTAGGCCGGTGGCGGGCGCGACGGGCTCGGTGGCGGGCGCGCGTGGGGCCCCTCCCGGTGGTCGGATTCTTTCTCACCGATGTTTGGCCGAGTCGGACTCGGGAGGTGGGGACCGGCCTGGGCCGCGAGGGGTGACCCGGAGAGACCGGCCCGGGCCCGGGCCCGGGCCCGGGTGCGGTCCCTCCCTCGTGGGCTCTGGTCGCCTGGGAGGCGCCTCCCGGGGCAAAATGTTTCCAAGTGCCCCTGGGTCCGTGGACGTGGACGGACCGGGCCTTGCTCGCGCGGGTGGCCGGGGAGGGCGCACCCGGCCCTTCAGCGTGCCCACGGGGGGTCCTGGTCGGCGGACTTTGAGTTTTTTCTCACCCTCCCTCCCCCGCCCCCTCTCCTCCACCCGCCGCGAGTCCCGGCCGGGGTGGGGGTGGGGACCGGCCCGCCCGAGCCGTCCTGGGTGGCCCGGATAGGGCGGCCCGGGCCCGGGCGCGGTCCCCCGTGGGGCCCGCTCGTCGGAGACGGCCGAGTGAGATATTTCTTTTCCTTTCACCAAGTCTTGGCCCGGAGACTCGGAGGGACCGGTACCTGCCCGTGCGGGTGAACCGGGGAGGGCGACCCGGCTCGCGGCCCTCTCCCACGTTTGCCCGCCCCGCTTGGCCCGCCCCCCCCTCCCCCCCACCCCCACCCCCCCCCCCACTCCCCCCAAGCTCCTCGGGTCGACCAGATGGCCCCGAGAGCTCCGGGGCTGGTGTGGATGGGGAAGTGTTGGGGACAGGCGGCCGGACCGAGGTCCCGGGGACCCCCCCTGCGACGCGTGCGTGGGCCCCGCTGCCGGGCGCCGTGATTTTTTTCGCCCGAAATGGGCCTTTTTTGCCACCAGATAGGTGCTGACACGGTCTTCTCTGGCGTCTGTCGCTGAGGACTTTGGGAGTCTGGACGCGCGCAGGGTTCTGGGCTTTGGATCGCCGTCTGGTGGCCGAGCCGACCCTCGCCACTTGAGCCGCCCGCCTGGGCCTGCGCGCCGGCTCTCGTGTGTGCGTCCGGCTGACCCGACCCGCGGTGCCGCCTCCGGTCTCTGGCTCACCCGAGGGCGGCGGGGCGGCGGGGCGTTGGGTCTTCTACCCCGTGTGACTCCCCTCCCCGCCGCAGGGCACCCGGTGGTGGCTGAGACGACGACCCCACCCCGCAGGCTCCGTGCCACGTGTCAGGCGTTCTCCTCACTCGCGGGGTCGTCGGCCACTTTTGCCTGAGAGAAAAAAAAAAAAAAAAAGAAAGAGGGGGTTTGGGGTGCCGCCGGTGAGGCCGAAGCAGGCTCCTCTGGTGATGGTCCTCGCTGTGCGTGCCCCTCCCCTTCGGGGCCTGGTGGTCCCTGGCTCTCTGGCATGACTGATCGATGTGGTGATGTCGCGCTCTCCTGGGCCGGGCCTTAAGGTCGCGCCAGACGAGGGACGGACGTTCTTGGCGAACGGGACCGCTCTTCTCGTTCTGTCCGCGGGCCTCCCCGCCTCTCTCCTCACGCTCTCCCGGCCTGTCGAGGGGTGTGGGGAAGGGCAGGGGTGGTGGTCCCCGGCCCTGACCTTCGGCCTCCCGCCCCCTGCCTCACGGCGTGGGTGGCGGGGCCGTGGTCCTCGGACGCAGCAGACGCTCTCGCTTCGCCTCCTTGGCGTGTTGCCCCCGTGGGCGGTCCTCCCCGCGTTGGTGGGGGGGTGCCGTCCCGCCGCTGCGCCGCGCGCCCCTGCCGGCGCGTGAGCGTGCCTCGTTCGATCCTCTGTGGTGCCCCTGGAGCGCTCCAGGTCGTCCCTCAGGTGCCCGAGGCCGAGCGGTGGTGTCGTTCCCTTCTCCCAGCGTGCTCCTCGGGGTCCCCGCTGCCGCGGTGGTGCGTCCCGTGAGTGGCTCTCTTGGGGGGGTCGAGACGGTAAGGGAGGCGTGCCTCTGTTTTCCCTCCCTCGGTTGGGGGAAACAGGGGCCGCCTCGTCGCGGTCGTCCTCCCACGGTGTTGCTGTGGCACGGGGGGGACTGACTCGGGCCAGGCGAGCGTCCGCGTGTGCCCACCCTCCCCCCCCACGTGTGTGTGTGTTTGTGGCGGTCGGGGGGGAGGGGGTCGCACGCGGGCGTGGGTGGCGAGCGCGTTGGGCCGGGGCCTGTGAGAGAAGGGGGTCTTTCCGCCCCTCTCGGGCGTGCTCCCTCCTCTCGGGGCCCCCGATGGACGGGCCTGGGGGCGGCGGAGGTTGTGCCCCCGGCTGTGGCCGCGAACGCTCCTCTGGGCCTCGTGCTTACCCATACCGCAGACCCCTCTCCCAAACCCCGCCCAGTCGTGGACTTTGGCGGCTCGTGGAGCGCCTCCGTGGGCGGGCCCGAAGGGGAGACGATGGGTTGGGGGGACGACGCCCCCTCGGTGAGGAAACCTTCTCTAGCGATCCGAGAGGGAGCCTTGGGGTACCGGACCCCCCAGCCGCTGCCCCTCCCGCGCGTGCAGTGGCCACGGTGTTGGCGACTGCCAGAGCACGTGGGCGGAGCCCCTCGCCTTCGCGGCGGGAGGGTTCTCTGCGCCGGCCCCGCGGTGGGGCCGGGCGCCGCTCTTTGCCTACCGCGGCCCGCGCCTCCCCCCTCTGAGTCGGGGGAGGGTCCCGCCAAGGCCGGGCGTCCGGCGCGGGGCCGCGCGTGCGCGTGCGTGTGCGTGCGCGTGCGGTGACACACCCCCCTCTCGGTGGCGAGGCCGAGGGGGGCGGGCGGGGACGCCCGG
>NW_026711574.1:165000-185000 GCF_026419965.1 Kogia breviceps | reverse complement strand
GTGGTGGTGGTGGTGGGGGGGGGGGGGGCACAGTGCACGCGTCCCCCGGCCGTGGGTTGCTCTCTTCTCGAGCTGTCTCTTGGGGACAGGAACTTCTCAGGCGACAACTCAGAAGGATCGTGGAGGGAACATCGTTTTTCCTCCCTCTCCCACGACTGATCGATGCGGACGTACACACGGGAATCTCGCGCCCCCCTTCCCCGCCCCAACTGAGAGGAGTCACCGGTACGTGGACATCCTTGCGGTCACAGACGCTCTCCGTGGCTCTTCTATGTGGCCGGGCTCCCTGGCCTTCCTTCACCGCCCCCGCCCACCCCCCGATGAAGTTGCATCATCGTTCGTAGTGTCAATGCTGTGAGGAGATAAGCTTTTCGAAATAAAATTCTCCCCGCCTTTCCTTCCCAAGGGCACCGTGAACACCTACCTACCTACTCTCGTGTGCAGTGCTTATGGACCCAGCTGGAGCAGAGGACCCTCTCCGACACACCCACGGACTCACTTGCTCCGAGTCGTCGGGGAGAGGGTGTTTGGTTCTGTGTTTTAAACTGGTGGGCCGATGACACGTCATTCTCCTAGGAAGCCACCGGGTTCACCTCACCGGTTCGGGTTCGGTGGCGTGAAGTACATTTACATCCTCCTTAGGTTTGACTCTGAAAGTCTTGGGGCCCTGAGTAGGACGCCCCAAATGTGCCTCCGTGGCGTACGGATGTTTTGGAATTAGAGTGACAACACCACACCGCGAGAGGGACGCTCTGACTCTCCTTTACTTCTCCCCTCTGAAATCAGGAAGAAAATCTCTCACGTGAAAGGGGAGGGGGGCGGGCGGGAGGTGTAGGGATCACGACGAACTGAACTGAACTGCTTTCGTGTCTCCTGAAATGTTCACGAATCATCTAAGTAGGATTGCTCATGACAAACAGAGGACATAGGTGTGGACGAGATAAGAATGTTTAAGGGGAACTTTCCCCCCAGTGCTTGTTTTCTGTAGGCCGACTTCAAGATTTTCCAGCATCTCTGGTCATCTCTGGGCTTACAGCTTGGCTAAGTGCCATGACAGGGTGAAATCTCAGCGAGTGTCTACATCATCGCCACATAAGATAAAATACTGAAACGTTCATGGCTCCACAAGTCTGAGGGTCTCCCTTCTTTGGACCTTTTACGGAGGAGAGACTGAGCATGTTCGGTTCCACGCCTAGCTAGATCTTGTGCTTTAGGGAAAGACTGTACTAGGTAGGAGCCTTGACTTCTACACAGTATTCCATGTTCACGCTGCTCACTGCGGTTGGCTTCCTTACTTTCACTGAAGGAAAAAAAAAAAAAAAAAAGAAAGAAAAGAAAAAAGACAGTGTCCAAGGACGAAGCATTGTAAAGAAGGAACGTGTGTGGTCCTTCTTTAAGGACCTGAACCTGATGTCGCCATCCTCATGGGAGGAAGAGGACTTTTTTTTTTTTTTTTTTTTTTCCGGGGGGTGGGGGGGTGGGGGGGCGCGCGGGTGGAGGCAAATTAGGAAGTATGGAGATGAGGTTTGGGGGAAGGAGCGAGAGGTTTTAGTCCTAAAGGTAGTCATTTCTCAATGGGAAAGAAAGAAATCAAGGGACAAGCTAAAAATGGGCACAGACGATTGGAAAAGGCGTGTGAAGAAAAGAGGCTTTCGAAAGGAATCAGATCTGTGGTCAGGACTGGATGAGGATGGATACAAAGACAGAAATGACTTTTCACATCAACATTGAAACCAGTGCCAAATTAAGATTTAGTTGCCTCTCTCTGTTCAAAGGACCAGGTTTGGGTTTAGGGTTTGGGTTTTTCTTCTATCGGTCTGCTCTGTCCATCATGAGAGATTAGATTAGATTAGGAAAGGATCTTTTCCTTTATCTTTAAGGAGGGAAAGAAAGAAAGAAAGAAAGAAAGAAAGAAAGAAAGAAAGAAAGAAAGAAAGAAAGAAAGAAAGAAAGAAAGAAAGAAAGAAAGAAAGAAAGGAAGGAAGGAAGGAAAAGAAAGGAAGGACGGAAGGACGGAAGGAAGGAAGGAAGGTAGGAAGGAAGGAAGGAAGGACGGAAGGAAGGAAAGAAGGAAGAAAGAGAGAGAGAGAGAGAGAGAGAGAGAGAGAGAGAGAGAGAGAGAGAGAGAGAGAGAGAGAAAAGCTTATGTCTTTGTCAAAAGTCATCACTTATTTTCTAGGCTGCCTTTATCAGGTCTCGGAGGACTCACATCGACTTAGTCCTCTCGATAGTCAAAGAACCAGGTCTGGCTCAGAACTGAAAAAGAAGCTTCTCTCTCTGCCTAGCAAGTCTTTCCTTGGGATGCTGGTGACGTGCCTAAGGAAGCACTGTTTCACGGTGACCTATCATCTGATGAAGTGCCTTACAATCTTTTGGATATTTTGGACACACTTGCCCCCAAATTGAAGGACCGATGAAGTCCTTTGGACTTAGAGATAGGATCCAGGAGGAGAGGGCCCTCCAAGTAGCTCAAAAAATGTGTTCTCTCTCCTGAGAAATGAGAGAGATGAAACTGACTAAGTTTCTTGGGGAGGTTCGATGACACGGGAAGCGTTGTCCAAAGAGGAAGGAACGACGTGAAGTCTTCTTTGGCTTGTGTCTGTACACCGATGTGTTCTAACGGTTCCAGAAATGATGGGATCTTTCTTCCCGGAAGTCTTCTCTGCCCTGGCATAAAGGGCTGTCTGTCGTCGTCAAAATGGAGGCTCACACGAAAGGGACTGTACCCAGTATCACGGAGATGTTCTAACCGACTTTCACGCCGAGGCGGCAACAACAGCCCGTTGAAAGATGGTGGGGGGTGGCGGGGCACACGTGGGTGGAGCAAGTCCATTCTGTCCTTTCAGCATCCGGTCGGGGCTATGGCAGACGGGAGACGAGACGAGACGAGACGACATGAGACGAGACGAGACGAGACGAGACGAGACGGCGGCCCAGCCGGTTGCTCCCTGGCCAACCTCCCCCCTGCCCCTCCCCTTGCATTCCTTCACCCGCCCATCCCACGGTGTCTTGAAGAGGAGTCCGATTGTCAATAGACGTGGGCAGGAAGATTTTCTACGGTCTACCGGCAACGGGAACGGCGACGTCTGACCTCTCGTGCTTGTAACCCTGGGGGGTGGGGGTGGGGGTGGGGGGGAACGTTTTTCTCTCTGGAAAGAAAACCTCCTCTCTCTGGATCCTCGGACCCCCAGCCACTGGACTTCATTCCACTGCCACTTATTTATTTATTTATTTATTTATTTATTTATTTTTGTGGGATGCGGGCCTCTCACTGTTGTGGCCTCTCCCGTGGCGGAGCACAGGCTCCGCGGCCATGGCTCACGGGCCCGGCCGCCACGCGGCGTGTGGGATCTTCCCGGACCGGGGCACGAACCCGTGTCCCCTGCATCGGCGGGCGGATCCTCAACCACTGCGCCACCGGGGAAGCCCTCCACTGCCACTTCGTAGGGGTCATCCAAACATTCTTGTGACCGTGGCTATGTTTTCCGTGTGGGTTGAGGTCTTCCCTCACCGCAAGCCTGATGTCCTCACCGTGGCACAGAGACTGTTAAAGAAACGAAATGTGCTTGCCGCCTGGGGTCTGCCTTCCACAGGCTTCCGGGTGATCAGATCGAGGCACCCCTTTCACTGGGCAAATCCTACAATTCTTCACAGAAGCTCTTGAAAACTTTTTTGGAACCGGCACTCGTCCAGTCACGCTCAATCATCAGGCAGGGCCGGCAGAACCGATGGAAAAACTGGACTCCAAGAAGAGCAAGAATGACTTCCATGGGGTTGAGTGACCTGAGGAGGAGGAGGAGGAGGAGGAGGAGGAGGAGGAGGAGGAGGAGGAGGAGGATGTGTATGACTACTTGTGTAAAATGGGACTGACTGGGGAAGCGGGGGATACTTAGGGGGTTGGGTGGGATGAACATATACACATTACTGTACATAAAATAGGGAATCAACAAGCATCTCCTACTATAGAGCACAGGATACTCTACTCAATACTTTGTAATAACCTATGAGAGAAAAGAATCTGAAAAAGAATCTTTTCAAAATTATTTATTTATTTATTTATTCATCCATTCATTCATTTATTTATATTGCGGTATGCGGGTCTCTCACTGTTGTGGCCTCTCCCGTTGTGGAGCACAGGCTCCGGACGCACAGGCTCACGGGCCTAGCTGCTCCGCGGCATGTGGGATTTTCCCGGACCGGGGCACGAACCCGTGTCCCCTGCATCGGCAGGCGGACTCTCAACCACTGCGCCACCGGGGAAGCCGCTAAAATATATATGTGTAGATATAGATAGATAGATAGATAGATAGATAGATAGATAGATAGATAGAGATTTATAAAAATCTCTGTCTCTCTGTCTCTCTGTCTCCGTCTCCGTGTCTCTCTCTCCCTCTCTCTCTCTCCCTCTCTCTCTCTCTCTCTCTCTCTCTCTCTCTCTCTCTCTCTCTCTCTATATATATATATATATATATATATATATATATATATATATACATATATATATATACATACATACATATATATATCTATCTATATATATATATATATATATATATGAGAGAGGGAGGGAGGGAGAGAGAGAGAGAACTGAATCACTGTGCCGTATACCTGAAACTAACACGACATTGTAAATGAATTATATTTCAAATATTTTTTTTAAAAATCTGGAAAAAAAAAAAAAGAGAGGGAGTGGGATTAGGACTGATGGTTAAATCTTTTGTTTTCCACATACAAGGGAAACAGAAACAAACAAGGAAAACCCAAGTTTCTTTTTTTATTTTTAAAGATGGATATCCATTTGGTAACTTATACCTCTGTCAGCAGGATGGAATCACTGATCTTTTTCTCCTTACCTTCCTTAATTCAGAAACTCTCAGTGAGGCTTCTTATTTCCTTGGCGATACAGCTATTTGCATACGTTACCTGGAGGCCAAAATTATGTTTCCATGAGACAGGGATACACACTTCTGGATATGAAATTCTGGTGCTACTCGTTTCCCTTAGGGTGTTGTTCTTAACCTGAAAACGGGACTGCATCCCGAAGTTTTGTGAGTTCCCTTCAATCTCTGGCTACGACTCTCTCCATGAATGTTGGCCATTTTCTCCCACCCTTTTGGCTTGGCATCACTGAGGCCTAAAACGGCCTTTTGCCTGAAGCCCTGCAGACGGAAGCTAGAGAACTTGATGAAAACCTTAGAGAAACGGCCACAACGGCTCCTATGGAAAGAATCCTCGTGCCTGTTTCTGTGAGAGCCACTCCGAAATTTGAACCAAACACCCGACGACATCATCAGAGGTATTTCAAACTTCTAAAGTTACTTCGACCCTGACATCTAGAAATCTCCTTCACACACACACACACACACACACACACACACACACACACACACACACACACGAGTCACCAGCTCAGCTTTAATATGTTCCAAGGAACTTTCAGAGGAGGGAACTGTTGAGCTCCCAGAGTAGGCCGCCCCAAAATGTGCCTCCATGCTCTATTGATTATTTTGAATTCAAGTGACAAGAACCGGCCAGCACAAGAGGGACACACTGGCCCTCCTTTCTGTCCTCCTGCGGAGGAAGATCTCAAGTGAAGACATCTGCTTCCACACATGTCCATGATTCTCAAATGGTGTAGTGGGGTTTCCAGGGTCAGGAAAAGGAGGGGGCACCTTTTGCCTGGAGAAAAGGCCTGTTTCTCACACGTCCTCCTCCCGTCACCTCCCTCTCTCCCTCCTTCCCTCCCTGCAGTTTGGAGGGGGCAGCCTGAGGGTGGCGAAATTGGGGAAAGAAAAGAGAAAAAGCCATTCATTAAAGAGAAGCTCGAGGCAAAGTCAAAGGCTCCGACCTGACCGGAGAGCTTTCTGCATTTGAATCGAGCGATTGAACGAGGCCCTGCGGAATGAATCGTCCGCACCTCCCCTCCCCCGCTCCTGGCAAAGGTCAGTCCAAGGGGACTTAGGAAGGAGCTCTGGAGAAGGAACGGGGGTGGGGGTGGGGGTGGGGGCGGGACCAACAGACAATAGCCGCTGCCTGCCTGCCTGCCTGCCTGCCTGCCTGCCTGCCTGCCTGCCGGGTTGAGGCCTGAGGGCTGAGGGCCACGCCGCCTCCTGTAACACAATCCCTTCCAGGAAACTGCTGTGATGACTATGTGGCAGTGAATCATCAAATCCGAACTCTCTTGGCCTATTTCTGCAAAAGGCCCGAGTCTCAGCTATGACAGATTCTCTGGATTTCTTCGCACATGGACTGACCCGCACCCTCCCATTCTGTCAGATCCTCCTTTGTACACACACCTCCACTGGAAGGGCTCTTTGGCCTCGTCCAGAAAAAGAACAAGCAAAAACAAACACACAAACAGACTGAAATGATGTGTCGGTATTTATTGGAAAGAAACACGCTCCTCTCACATACTTGAGGGCAGGAAGCGGAAGGCAGGTTCTCGGCCGGAGGGGGACGGGAAACCTGAACCGACGTCGGTCAGCGGGCCGCCCCCCCCACCCCCCTTCTCTCCCACGTCACGTGGGCGTCCCTGCCCTGCTGTTGATATTTCACTTGGGAAACTTCTGTAGGCCGGCCGAGATGCCAGCTTGCTGTCCTGCTGCTTCATGTCCATCTATCTCTGTCAGCCATGCCCAAGAGGCACGTGAAATCATGGAGAGCAAATAGCACACCCAGAGCTCTCTCTCTCTCTCTCTCTCTCTCTACTCTCTCTCTCTCTCTCTCTCTTCTCTCTCCTCTCTCTCTCCCCCCCCCCCCGTGTGTGTGTGTGTGTGTGTGTGTGTGTGTGTGTGTGCGCGTGTGTGTGTGTTTGGATTTCCCAGGAACCTATGAGGGAGCAAAGGGAGGGCTGGGTGAAGGAATCCTGGGTGCCTGTCATCGCACACCCTGCAGAGCACCATTTATTTCCATCTCCATATCTGAAAGACACTTAGTCCTCATTTCAGCAACTTGATGGTGATTCCCCTTCTAAATACATGACAAAACCTATGAAGTACTGGACTCATTGAATCTGTAGCTGCTAACAGGGTCCAGGGAGTTTTCAATCAATGGCAGGAAAAGAAATGATCCTGAACATAAAACTGCCAAGAATTCCTATGGATGGAGTTATCGTGGACCGACCACTGGTGAGACGTGCCATGGGGGCTCGCGTTTGACAGACTGGAATGGGATAGGTAGAGCCAGTCATCCCATGTTTTACCTCGAGCTGCAGAAGCAGAGAATATCATCTAAAAGCCTACCTTCATGGTATCTCAGTGCTCAGGGCTCTTCCTTCTCAGGGATCTTGTGTTCTGTAGGGATAATTCACGTGCTGGGGCAGTAGGTTCCCAGTATCATCTTGTGAAATGGATTAAATGATGTCTTCCTTTTGAAAAGATAAAGACTATTTGGAAAAGTTATTAACAGTGAACGCGTGACGTTATCCTCTCTGATCTATAAAGTAGAGTTGACCGTTGAACCACCAACATGGAGGGTTACGGCTGCCGACCCCGACCCCACGCGCTGTGAGCGTCCATGGATAACTTCACACTCAGGGCCCTGTATCTGCGCTTCCACCTCCGGGGACTCAGCAACCGACCACAGATCCTGCAGTGCCATAGTGCACACCTATGGAAAATATCCACCTATGAGTCACACGCACACGCACACACACACACACCCACACACACACCCACACCCCCACACACCCACACACATCACCCCCACCGCCCCCCCACACACACACACTTCACAGTGCTGTTGGGCAACGGCCCTAGCACAACCTGAGAGCCTTCGTGGTATTCGGACTCCATTACCTTTGGTGTGTGTGTGTGTGTGTGTGTGTGTGTGTGTGTTCGTGTGTTCTTTTACCTTTAGTTTTGAGGACAGAGGTAGGGCCGAAAAGAGGTGAGCAAAGCCTTCCCCTGGAACCTGAGGAGGTGTTTAAGGGTTCTGGTTGGCAGATCACCAGTGTGCTGAGTGCCAGGTCCTGGGGACAGAGCTTCTCGAAAGAAAGAATGTGCTTCTTTGTGTCTTGGTGACCTTCCGACCGACCGACCGACCCTGGTGGGATGTGGAGCCCATCCGTGGGAAGGGCCCTTCTCGCCTGGGTCTCGGGAGGATCCTGGGTGCAGAAAGCTCCGCCCTCTACCTTGTATTTTGCCCGTGGAGTGGAGTTGGACGGTGTTTCTAAAGGCTCACGCCGGGATACCAGGTTCTGCCGATTCCGGGACCGAAATAGGTCCTGCTCCATCCCCTCTCTCCCTCTCCCCTCTACTGCCTTCGTTCAGGCTCGCACCTCACCGGTCTCTGTCCTGGCTGGGCCTCTGACGACCCTGCCGGCCTCTACCCTGGCCCCTGCTCCCTTGGTTTCCGTGCCGCGTAGAGAGCCATGGTCCTCAAAAGGCAACTGGTCACCTTCTCCCTTTTGTGGAGTCAGTCCTGGCATGGCTCCTCCTGGCCTGGACGTTAACATCACGTGCAACGACTGACAGACTGTGTCCTTCCTCCCGGCCTGATCTTCTACAGGCTCCCCGCCGAAAAGGGGGTAAAAGTCCGCGTGTCTTCCCAAAGTTGAAGATTGGACACGCCTGCCTGGCCGATCGATTCCTAGCTCCGCCACTTGGGAAACCTACTGGATCTTCTGTCGAGACCGCAGAGACATCTTCCTTCGCGGTGCGGTCGTCGGCAGCGGTTCTCTAAGCCGGCCCCGACCGTGTCGGAAAGATGTGTCCCTCCGCCTGTCGAGGACCCGACGAGAGTCAGATACCTTAAGCTCGGTGACTTCCCTGCTGTCTCCCTTTCTGTGGCACAAGCCCATATCCCTGGGTGAGCCCTGTCTTCGCGTGGGCGTGACTTGGCACCACGGTCCGGAGGTCGTGGTGGAAGATCGTGTGCCCACGAAGAAGAGATCCTTGCTCCCGGGGGGGGGGGGGGGGGGCGGGGGACGTGGACTCTGGGCATCTAGCGTCCATCTTCTCCACGTTCTTCTGAACCCTGCTCTCCCTCTTTCCGCCCCACAGCTCGCCTGATGGTTCGTGGGGAGATGACATCCCAGCCGGCGAGAGCCAAATGATCTTCCCAACGCACGAGAAAAGGAGAGGCGCGGGCCCGGATCCGTCTTAATTTTCTATGCCTAAGAATTTCTAAGAGTTCTCATCCTCCTTTGGCATCGCCCGCGCCCCCCACCCACCCACCCCCCCCCTCACCCACCCCCACTCACACACACACACACACCCCACACACACACACACACACACTCCGCACCCCCGCCAGAGTATAGTTGCTTTTTCAGATTGCCTCTCTTTGCTCAGATCCAACAGAAGAGATGTTAGGTTCGGACGCTTCTCTGGGTCTTTCTTTGTTTTCTTAGGAGGGCTCCCCGTGTCGCATGAAACTCAGAAGAAATACATGCGTAAGCTTCTCTCCTTGTGAGTCTGTTATAACACGTGGAAGATCATTTAAAGATCCGGAGGAGGCAAACTAGGATTCACGCACCCAAAGTGGAGCCGGGTGGCCGGTGGGAACGGGGTTCCAGGTGCCTTCCTGTTTGGGGGAGGGGGAGATCTCCCCCTCTACCCCTCTTGAGTTCCTGTGGCTGGACTCATTCTAAAATGGGCCCGATGGGCTTCCCTGGTGGCAAAGTGGTCGAGAGTCCGCCTGCCGATGCAGGGGACACAGGTTTGTGCCCCGGTCCGGGAGGATCCCACGTGCCGTGGAGCAGCTAGGCCCGTGAGCCGTGGCCGCTGAGCCTGCGTGTCCGGAGCCTGTGCTCCGCAACGGGAGAGGCCACAAGAGTGAGAGGCCCGTGTAATGCAAAAAAATAAAAATAAAAATAAAGTAACATGGGCCCAAGGCGCGGAGAGACGAAGGTGTGTGGGGGGAGCGGGGTGACCTTTCCTTTCATTCGAGGGCTGAGAAGTGGCTGAAGCGGGCGGCGTCTCTCCTGCTCAGACCGAGGAACGAACGGTACATGGGTGAGACAGACAGGGAACCGGACCGAGAGACTTAGGTTTTGGGGTGTGCCGTGAGCGAACGAGCGAGCGAAGGAAGAAGCTAAACAGAGCTCGGGTTTGCGGTGGTCCGCAGTGTTTGTCTCCGAAGGTTTCTCGGGCCCGAATGCCCTAATTTGCCGATCGCGGCGGCGGCCTCCTACCTCCGGAGGCAGGGAGTGCACCTTTCAGCCGAGAGATGGATGTCTCGCTTTCAGGGAGACACAGAGGAGAATCCCAGTGTCCCTCGGACAAACGTGGCTGCTTCTGGAGTCCCCCTTCGCTCAAAATCGTCAATGTGCCACGGAGGCCCGTTTTGGGGTGGCCGATCCTGGGCCCAACACCCTTCTCACGGAGAACAGGAATGGTCAGAACGGACGGTATCAAAGTCCAGGGCGCCACCAGCCTGTTTCAAAGACCTATCTGCCAGCAGCAGCTGTTAGCTGTAACCTCGTACTTTCCGAGTCCCCTCCACATAACCCCCCCCCCGCCCCACCGCCGCCGCCGCCCCCGCCGCCACTTTGCCATCTTGGCCAATCCCAACGGATCCTCGCTTCACGAGCACCCTTACTGCTTGCCAGCTTCAGGGTGAACAGATCAGGTCGGCCGGCGGGGTGGTGGTGGTGGTGGTGGTGGTGGATCACGGTGGATGAATAGGAGGAGCGGAGAGGACGTGTAAGGCAGGGAATCTCTCCAAAGGTGGGCTCTTGGTGGGACGGAAACAAACGTTTTCTGTTTTCTTTTCTTTTCTTTTCTTTTCTTTTTTTTTTTTTTTTTGTGGTACGCGGGCCTCTCACTGTCGTGGCCTCTCCCGTTGCGGAGCACAGGCTCCGGATGCGCAGGCTCAGTGGCCATGGCTCATGGGCCTAGCCGCTCCGCGACATGTGGGGTCTTCCCGGACCGGGGCACGAACCCGTGGCCCCTGCATTGGCAGGCGGATTCTCAACCACTGCACCACCGGGGAAGCCCGGAAACAAACGTTTTGAATAGGGCACTGCCTGAGATTGGGTGAATCGGAGGGACCTCTACGGGGCCCCCCCCACCCCCTCCCCACCATGAAAGGGCCCCACACAAGCCTGCCCTTTTTACCCCAGTTGAAAACCCTCTCTAAAACCAGAAGGCCAAAAGAAGAATGACCGTGAGAGATCTGACCGGCCATCGCTTGGGACAACAGTGAGGCCAGTGAACCCAGTGAAAAGTGGACAGAGGGGCCTAGGTCCCTTGGCTCGACCCCTTCGCTGAGAAGCCAAAGCCTTTTACACGGGGATGAGCTTTTGCACACTTAGGTTTCTTCGGCCGGTGCAACGTTCACGAAACACGCCAAAGGAAGATGATCGAACGATGGACGTGTTTGTTGTCTGCCTGAGCCCACACGATACGAAATAGAAACTGGGGGAGGGTGTGTGTGCTGATGTTCGGGGTCTGGTGGGAGAAATCCTGGAGGGTTTTTGCCCTTAGGGTGCCTTGGTCTGGGGTTGACTTGTGTGCGCTGAGAAAGAGGGCCGTTATTGAAGGCGCTGTGCAGATTTTGGACACCCTGATCCATGGAACCCTGAAGTTTGGGAACCTAGAAATCTTTTGGTCTGCATTTGAGTTGGAAATCATCTCCTCGACAGAAAGAAGTACATAGAAGGAGGAGGAGGAGGAGGAAGAGGGGGAGGGGGAGGGGGAGGGGGAGGGGAAATGGAATTGCATGAGCAGATCAGCCCTGGGGGCCTGAGTCTCAGACACACACAGACACACACACAGACACACAGACACAGACACAGACACACACACACACACACACACACACACACACACACACACACACACACACACACACACACACACGAGGCTCGCGGGAGTAAAAGAAGATGAACTTTTCCTCTGTGGACACCCACCCACGACTATACCTAGTTGTCCCAAGACGAGAAGCTCAGCTGTACATTGAACCCTTATCTGTTCCTGTGCTTTCTTGCCGAACATTCTCATGCGCTTCTTTCCCCTCGTGGAAGCACTTGGTATTCCCCACAGGTAGCCACCGTGGAACCAGCTGCTGATGATCCAAGAATTTGGAGGATTTCTGGAAATGATCAGTGATCCCGAGACAAACTCTCCCTTTCGTGATCCAAGCAACTCGGGGGGTGGGGGGGGTGGGGCTGCCTCTCACCCCCACCCCACCCACCGCCTTCTCCCTTGTGTACAAGCTATCTCTTTTAATTAAAAAAAAAAAAAAAAAAAAAAAAAAAAAAAAGTTTTGCCGTGCTAGCCTTAGAAGCCTTGTGGAAACGACCTTCATTTTTCTGGTACTGCTGTGCCAGAATCTGGAAAGGGCCTGGTAACAGGTACTGTATGTCTGTAGCTCCCTTCTAGAGCTGGCCTGTTTCTGCGTAGGGATCCGAGTGCCACAATGAACTCGTGAGAGAGCTCTCTTGAATGGCTTAGAAGGGAGCACTCCGGAATTCAGTCCACTAGAAAGGGAAGGGACCCAAAGGTTTTAGGCAAGTTCAGGTGGTGATCTAGGCTGAACCCTTCAGCCGAGAATAGCCAAGGTCAAGGTATGGGTTTTATGAAACTAGGCATGTCTTTAGCGTGATCAGCGTTCGAGGTCATCCTTTCCTTCTATCTACGTCGACCCCAAATCCAGTAAGTTCACGGGAGTGAACCAGATTCGTCGGCAAGAAAAAGAACTTGGGGATGATGGCTGACATCATCGTCTGAAGTCTCAGGAAGTGTTCACGGGCCATCTCGTCGTCATGGGATCTCGAACAAGTGATGTCGATAGCTCTAGGTGCAGGAACTCCTTAAGAAGCGTTATGTTTTGTGGTATGTCTACTTAAAAACAGTCTCGCCCAGACCTTTTGGGTCACTTTAGAAACTTCAGAGTTGGCATAAGTGGAATGATGGGGAATTCGTGGAATGTCTGGATCCTTTCCAAAGATAACCTATGGAAACGTTCGTTCATGGCTCGACAAGTCTCAGTGGACCTACTTCTGTCTCCTTATTACAGAAAGACTAAAGATGTTTCGATGTATGAGTCCACACCTCTGGCATCACTCTGGGGAAAAGAAAACATTTTTAAAAAGTGACACTGTGTGAAAATGTATGCTGGTGAAATGGAATCATCCCTTTGCCAGTCCAGAATCACTGGTGTCACAGACGCCGTTCACCCTGGCTTCCTAGTTCCTGTTCATGACCGATTCAGGTTTCTGAGGGTTCCGAATTCTGATTGTCCTTTTCTTGTTTTCTTCTCCATTCGTGTCTCAAAGAACTTTACGTTCCAAAAATATTTTTTAACCTACCAAATCATAGATTGTCCGTTTGTCACAAAAACTTTTAGGTTGAGAGATCTTTTCTTTCTTCCTTCCTTCCTTTCTTCCTTCCTTCCTTCCTTCCTTCCTTCCTTCCTTCCTTCCTTCCTTCCTTCCTTCCTTCGTCCCTCCCTCCCTCCCTCTCCTCTCCTCTCCTCTTGTCTCCTCTCCTCTCCTCTCCTTCCTCTCTCTCTCTCTCTCTCTCTCTCTCCTCTTTCTTTCTTTCTTTCTTTCTTTCTTTCTTTCTTTCTTTCTTTCTTTCTTTCTTTCTTTCTTTCTTTCTTTCTTTCTTTCTTTCTTTCTTTCTTTCTTTCTTTCTTTCTTTCTTTTTCTTTCTTTCTTTCTATCCCCCAAGTCTGTGCGTTGTGTTTCTTTCACTTTGTTCTGTTCCTAGGTACTAGGGATTTCTTTTAAATTCCATTAGCTTAAATAAGGGGCTTTGCAATTTTTGGCGAAAGCACCAGAAATGTATTTTCTCATTGAGTGTCGGAATGTTGTTTGCCGTGGATGAGGCAGGCTCTCCTTCTGCCAGATGACTGACGATTGGATGGAGGACAAGAGTACACGTGAGTAGGATCACGAACACTTACTGACGTTTCAGAGGACCTTAAATGAAAAACAGAGAAGCCTAGCCCCCCCCTCCCCGCCCTGTAAAATTCGTCTGAAGTGGAGAGAAGACCTTGTTAAAAAATCATTTTGCTTTTCGTTCGATCCACATGGTGCGTGGATTTCCTAGCAGAAACTTAAGCGAGGTGTGTGTTCATCATTCAGCAGAATTCTAATTCTCTAGTTCTAAGGAAAACTACTCCAACGCTTGAGGAAGTCACCTTCCCGTGCAATCCTTAGGGAAAGCTCCCACCAAATTTAAGGATAGGAAATTTGGTTTGTAAACAAACGAGAGTCTTCATTTGGCGACCTTTGGTAGAAGTGGGGTGGGGGGGTTGTCTCACTTTCCATGGTTCCACTGTGCACACATTTCAATGACTAGGTGAAATCGCACCAAGAGCCTAACTACGTGTTTCAAATGTCAGTTTCCGCGATGGATGAACGGTAGCTGCGTCAAGTTCAAAGTCTGCTGCTTCCCGTTCGGTCTGCAGTGACTCCACCGATAACAAACGTGTGTGCCCCGTGTCCGGGGACCGATCCTCTTTCAGAGCCTGTCGGTGATTGCCTGGCGTGTATGTGTCTGTTTCCCAGGTCACACGCAGTGTGTCGTTGTGTTGCCCCCCGCCCCGGTCTGGTCTCCCCCGTCCATGGAAAATAAAAAGAAAGAATTGCCCGGGAACGACGAAAGTGCGGCTAAGAAACCCAAAATGATGACGCTGGGAGTCATCACTTGGATGGGGTTAGGAGACACCTGGGCATGCCTAGGACAACGCTGCCACCGTGTGAGAGACCAGCGCAAGGAGAGCTGAAGAAAACAAAGAAAAAAAAGGAGGAGGAGGAAGGGGAGGAGGAGGAGGAGGAGGAGGAGGAGGAGGAGGAGGAGGAGGAGGAGGAGGAGGAGGAGGAAGAGGGTGGGGGGCGGGCGGGGGTGCGGGTGGGGGGAGGACAGGCTGAAGATGTCTCCAGGCGATGACGTTGGTGAAACCGTTCCCATTCAGAAAAGCACTTCCAGAGAAGAGAGTTCAGGACCCAGAGGGCACAAAGGGTTATCGTGTTGGAGGCTGATCTTCAGTTAGGGGAATAACAAGCAAACACACAAAACCTAGGACTGCTTATCCAGATGTAGAGAAGATACCACGCCAAGAAGGCAGGCAGGAGAGCAATGTTGAAGATTGCTGTTCCTAGGACCTTCCGAAATGAATCGGAGGCTTTCATGGCATGCTTTCTGTGACGGTCCACCACTCAATAAATCGTACTTTGGCTCTCTTTTTATTTCTCTACCTTTTAAATGGTGAGCGAGTAAGAGAGTTTTAAAATGTTTTGATAGGATTTTTTTTTTTTTTTTTTTTTTTTTTTTTTTTTTTTTTTTTTTTTTTTTTTGTGGTACGCGGGCCTCTCACTGTTGTGGCCTCTCCCATTGCGGAGCACAGGCTCCGGACGCGCAGGCCCAGCGGCCATGGCTCACGGGCCCAGCCGCTCCGCGGCATGTGGGATCTTCCCGGACCAGGGCACGAACCCGTGTCCCCTGCATCGGCAGGCGGACTCTCAACCACTGCGCCACCAGGGAAGCCCCCTGATAGGATTTTTGAATGTCGTGGGAGAACGGTATTTTCCCCCCGTGGATGAACAAGATTGCTTTTTCGAGCTTCACCTTTCACGGTCATTTTAGGGTCCTGAACTGCCCTGCCAAGTGAGCCCTGTGTGTCGCTGTGTCCCTTCAGAAGGGTTGGTGCTTGATGACATCATGATATCGAAATCTTGATGGTTGACTTACAGGACCACTGTTGGGAGTTTGTTTGTCGTCTTAATCTTCCTTACCTACTGCACTCACGTGACTGTCCACTCTTTGTCTCACTTCTCTCTCCGCACCCCCACCCCCCACCCCCCACCCCCCACCCGGTCCTTCTCTCATAGATATAGACGTACGGGCACAGAGAGCGCTAACAGTGCGTCCGTACCTATCTCTACATCGTTACAGGTGTTGGTACAGATAGACATGTACATGTCGTCTTTACCCCCTCCGTGGGCACTTAGTGGAGTTGCTGGGTCGCATGGTAGTTTTCTGTGCAGTGTTTTGAGGGACTTCCTTTCTGTTTTCCATACTGCTGTCTTTTGTCAGAGAGCCGTTCTCTCACCCGCCGGGTGACATCTCTGAGTCCTCCCTCCGGCGTGCCACGGTGGTGGTGGTCTCTCTCAGCTTGAAAAATACGTGTTGGATCGGGAGGAAGGAGGCACTTTTTCTGCTTGTACGAACTTGCTGTCGCAACTCCAGATCCTGTGCCTGTCCGAATATCTTCGTCCAGAGAGATGCGTGTGTGCGCTTTTTTCGTTGCCCCGTTGAATTCTTTCACTAAAAGAGGTTTTCTGTTTTATTTCTGTTTGTTTTGTTGTTGTGTTTTGTTTGTTTGGTTTTTACTAAGAAAGTTGTGTTCTTTCTTTCTTTCTTTTTTCTTTTTTTCTTTTTTTCTCTTCTTCTTTTTTTTCTCTAATGAAAATGTTCTGTTCTGGCCTCCTGCCCACTTTTCTCACTGGGTCGCTTGTTTTCTGGAGGCTGAATTGTGTGAGGTCTTGGTCTGTTTTGGATAGGCTCCCCTGACGGGATGTGCTTGGGCTTGTCCTAGGCCTTTATACGTCCACGTCCACGTATACGTATGCCACAAGCGTACGTAATGTGTGTACGTATGCGATACGTGCACGCTTTTCTCTTTGTTTTAAAGGCCAGAGAAGTTCTACAGCTTGACTTCTTGGTTGGTATGGTTTGGTGTGGTCCTGGTGGGACTACGGTTCGCTGTCAGTACTCACCGCACTCCACACACACACGCACGCACGCACACGCACACACACGCTCACACACACTCGCACTCAGAGTGTTGCCTTGTGTCGACGTACCGGAACTCAGTTTCTTTAGTGGATGGCTATTGACTCCACCCTCGCCCCCTCCCCCCCAGCCGCCCGCATTCCCCCAACCCCCGCCTCACCCGCCCCCACCCCCCCCACCCCCGCCCGGCCCGTGATGGATCGTGGTCAGTCCGTTATGAAATCCATGTTCTCGTGACCGCAAGTGCATTTTCCCCACCCTCGCAGCACCGATGTGTTGTCTTTGGACGAATTCCTGCGTTGTTCCCTGAGCGCTTGCCTGGTTTCGGTTTGCCAGTCCCCGACTTCCGTCCCTCTCTCTCTCCCTCCCTCCCTCCCTCCGTCCGTCCCTCCGTCCTTACATCCGTCCCTCCGTCCCTCCGTCCCTCCATCCGTCCCTCCCTCCTTCCCTCCCTCCCTCCCTCCCTCCCCCCCGTCCGGGCAGCCGGGGATCTTGCTCGTGCCCCTCTGGGCAACCCGTGCCGGGCGCCCCGGGCCCCGCCGGCGTCTCCGCGGGATTTCCCCCCCGCCCAGGAATCGCGTTGGGGAGCGCGTCTCCTCCGAGACAGCCTCCCGGCGACATCTCCCCGGCTTCCCCCGCCCCCCACCCCCCCACCCCCGTCTGCTGCCCGGGTCGCACCGTGTCGTGTCGTGCCGACCGGGGAGCTAGCTCCGAGATGGACGACACGGGGCCGCCGCGCCAGACGCCCGCCGCCTCGTCCCGGGCTGAGCTCGGGCGTTTGGGCGGCCCGGCGCTGCCGCCGCGTCCTCGGTGGCCGGCCGGCGACAGGGATCCGGCCCGGGGACGTTGGAGCCGGTTGTCGGGAGCCACCTGGCGGCCGCTTTTATATTGTCCCTTGTCTCTGGAGCTTCGGCGACCTTCGTGAGGGCTGTGAGTCGGCCGCCGGGCCCGAGGCAGAGTTCCGGCAGCCAGGCGACGCTGGTGGCCACTGTCCCGGTGGCGCCCAGGCGTGGGCGCCTCCTGCTGTCGCTTGAGATTGGGCGTGCAGGTCTATGAGGGTGTGACCGTCGCCGCGCTCTCGAGCCGCTCCGGGGGACCGCCTGGCCCGGTCGACCAGCATCCGTCCGCTCCCCTCCGGCCGCGGGGACCGACCCGGCCACCCGACACGACCTGGGCCGGGCCGCCGCGGTGGGAAGGGAGAGGGTCTTCCGCGCCCTCCGGAGCGCCTGCGGATGGGCGGTCGGTCGGGCTTTCTCCTGGCTCACCCTTTGGAGCGTTCATTCCCCGACCCCCCCACCCTCCCTTCCTCTCTTCCGCGGTCCCCACAGCGCCCCGCTCCGGAAGGTGGGGGACCGGCCCGGGCCCGTGCGTTTAGGTTAGGCCGGTGGCGGGCGCGACGGGCTCGGTGGCGGGCGCGCGTGGGGCCCCTCCCGGTGGTCGGATTCTTTCTCACCGATGTTTGGCCGAGTCGGACTCGGGAGGTGGGGACCGGCCTGGGCCGCGAGGGGTGACCCGGAGAGACCGGCCCGGGCCCGGGCCCGGGCCCGGGCCCGGGCCCGGGTGCGGTCCCTCCCTCGTGGGCTCTGGTCGCCTGGGAGGCGCCTCCCGGGGCAAAATGTTTCCAAGTGCCCCTGGGTCCGTGGACGTGGACGGACCGGGCCTTGCTCGCGCGGGTGGCCGGGGAGGGCGCACCCGGCCCTTCAGCGTGCCCACGGGGGGTCCTGGTCGGCGGACTTTGAGTTTTTTCTCACCCTCCCTCCCCCGCCCCCTCTCCTCCACCCGCCGCGAGTCCCGGCCGGGGTGGGGGTGGGGACCGGCCCGCCCGAGCCGTCCTGGGTGGCCCGGATAGGGCGGCCCGGGCCCGGGCGCGGTCCCCCGTGGGGCCCGCTCGTCGGAGACGGCCGAGTGAGAGATTTCTTTTCCTTTCACCAAGTCTTGGCCCGGAGACTCGGAGGGACCGGTACCTGCCCGTGCGGGTGAACCGGGGAGGGCGACCCGGCTCGCGGCCCTCTCCCACGTTTGCCCGCCCCGCTTGGCCCGCCCCCCCCTCCCCCCCACCCCCCCACCCCCCCCACTCCCCCCAAGCTCCTCGGGTCGACCAGATGGCCCCGAGAGCTCCGGGGCTGGTGTGGATGGGGAAGTGTTGGGGACAGGCGGCCGGACCGAGGTCCCGGGGACCCCCCCTGCGACGCGTGCGTGGGCCCCGCTGCCGGGCGCCGTGATTTTTTTCGCCCGAAATGGGCCTTTTTTGCCACCAGATAGGTGCTGACACGGTCTTCTCTGGCGTCTGTCGCTGAGGACTTTGGGAGTCTGGACGCGCGCAGGGTTCTGGGCTTTGGATCGCCGTCTGGTGGCCGAGCCGACCCTCGCCACTTGAGCCGCCCGCCTGGGCCTGCGCGCCGGCTCTCGTGTGTGCGTCCGGCTGACCCGACCCGCGGTGCCGCCTCCGGTCTCTGGCTCACCCGAGGGCGGCGGGGCGGCGGGGCGTTGGGTCTTCTACCCCGTGTGACTCCCCTCCCCGCCGCAGGCACCCGGTGGTGGCTGAGACGACGACCCCACCCCGCAGGCTCCGTGCCACGTGTCAGGCGTTCTCCTCACTCGCGGGGTCGTCGGCCACTTTTGCCTGAGAGAAAAAAAAAAAAAAAGAAAGAGGGGGTTTGGGGTGCCGCCGGTGAGGCCGAAGCAGGCTCCTCTGGTGATGGTCCTCGCTGTGCGTGCCCCTCCCCTTCGGGGCCTGGTGGTCCCTGGCTCTCTGGCATGACTGATCGATGTGGTGATGTCGCGCTCTCCTGGGCCGGGCCTTAAGGTCGCGCCAGACGAGGGACGGACGTTCTTGGCGAACGGGACCGCTCTTCTCGTTCTGTCCGCGGGCCTCCCCGCCTCTCTCCTCACGCTCTCCCGGCCTGTCGAGGGGTGTGGGGAAGGGCAGGGGTGGTGGTCCCCGGCCCTGACCTTCGGCCTCCCGCCCCCTGCCTCACGGCGTGGGTGGCGGGGCCGTGGTCCTCGGACGCAGCAGACGCTCTCGCTTCGCCTCCTTGGCGTGTTGCCCCCGTGGGCGGTCCTCCCCGCGTTGGTGGGGGGGTGCCGTCCCGCCGCTGTGCCGCGCGCCCCTGCCGGCGCGTGAGCGTGCCTCGTTCGATCCTCTGTGGTGCCCCTGGAGCGCTCCAGGTCGTCCCTCAGGTGCCCGAGGCCGAGCGGTGGTGTCGTTCCCTTCTCCCAGCGTGCTCCTCGGGGTCCCCGCCGCCGCGGTGGTGCGTCCCGTGAGTGGCTCTCTTGGGGGGGTCGAGACGGTAAGGGAGGCGTGCCTCTGTT
>NW_026711574.1:157500-160000 GCF_026419965.1 Kogia breviceps | reverse complement strand
GGGGGTGGGGTGGGGTGCCGAGCCTCCCCCACCGCGCCGCCTCCGTCTCCGGCGCCGGTCGCGCCCCACTGTCCGCGACCGCCCCCGCACGGGCGGGGCCCCCGGTGCGTCTCGGGATGGGTGGCGTGGCCGTGGCGCGGCGCGGCGCGGCGGTGGCGGCTCCCCGTGGGGGGCCCCCCGCGCGCCCGCCCGCCCGCCCGCCGCCTTTCCGCCGCCGGCCCTGGACCGGTTGTTCCCCCGCGCCGGTCGTCCGTCCTCCGCTCCGGGCCCTCCGCCCCCTCGCCGGGCGCCTCTGCCTGTCCTCCGAGCCCGGGGCCTCTCCTCCGTCGTCCGTCCGTCTGTCCGTCCGTCCGGCTCTTGTCTCTCGCTCTCTCCCTTTCCCGCCCTCCCCCCCGCGTGCCCGCCCTGCCCGCTCGCCCCCCCCCGCGCCTCCCGTTGAAGCCTCCCTGAACGCCCGCGGTGGCGAGCAGGGGGCCCGGGAGGCGGGTGCAGGGGTCAGGGGGCCCCGGGGGCGGGGGGGTTCGGGGTTCGGGAGAGGAGCGGAGAGGAGAGGGCCGCGTCCGGGCGCGAGCGAGCGAGCGAGCGGGGAGGTCTCCGAGGCCCGGTTTCGGGGACACGGTGGGGACGTCGTCGGGCGGTGGGCGTGGTGGTGTCCCGTGTGGCGGTTGGGCCCGTCGCCCGGCCGGGGCGCCCCCGAGTCACGGGCCGGTAGCGCCGGGGCCCGCGTGCTGCGGGCGGCCGCGGGCGGAGAGCGTGTCGGTCGGCGTCGGGGGTGGCGGCGAGCGTGGGGCGCTCCGCCTGCCCCTCCCCGGCCTCGCCCGCCTCCCCCCTCTCCAGGTACCTAGCGCGTCCCGGCGCGGAGGTTTAAAGACCCATGGGGGGGTCGCCCGTCCGCCTTGGGGTCGGGGCGGTCGGGCCCGCGGGGAGTCGGGAGGCCCCTCCCTTCTCCCCCAGACCCCGCTTCCTCCGCCCCCGCCCCCGCGGGGCCGGGGCGCCGCGCGCCGCGCCACGCCGGCCCTCCCCGCCGCCGCGGCCGTCGGGAGGGGGCTACCCGGCGGCCGTGGTGCGGGGCCGGGTCCCGTGTGCCCGCGCGCGTGCGCGCCCCGCGTCCCTGACGGGGGGGTGTGTGTGTGTGCGCAGGTGGGAACCCCCCGGGCGCCTGTGGGGTGTCCGAGCCCGCCCCGTCTTGCGGGTCGGTGCCGGGCGCCCCGTCGTGAAACCTTCCGGCCCCGCTCCGGTCTGCTGTTTTCTGTCTCGTCTGACTTGGCCGGCCAGAGGCAACCCCCCCCTCCGTGGGGGAATGTGCCGTGCCACCGGCGGGGGACCCCGCCGAAACCC
Source organism: Kogia breviceps (assembly GCF_026419965.1). Lineage (NCBI taxonomy): Eukaryota > Metazoa > Chordata > Mammalia > Artiodactyla > Physeteridae > Kogia > Kogia breviceps. The sequence continues at coordinate 158,662 of NW_026711574.1, read as the reverse complement.
AGAGAAACCAAACTCGTACGACTCTTAGCGGTGGATCACTCGGCTCGTGCGTCGATGAAGAACGCAGCTAGCTGCGAGAATTAATGTGAATTGCAGGACACATTGATCATCGACACTTCGAACGCACTTGCGGCCCCGGGTTCCTCCCGGGGCTACGCCTGTCTGAGCGTCGCTTGACGATCAATCGCCCCCCCGGGGTGCGCGCGCGCGCGCGCCTTCCCGGGGTGGCGCGGCTGGGGGTTTCCTCGCAGGGCCCCGTGTCCGGGGCCCTCTGTCCCCCTAAGTGCAGACGCGGCGCCCCTCGTGCCGAGGCCACGGGGGCCCCGCTGCCCGCGAGAAGGGAAGAGAGAGAGCTCGCGACGAGGCCCTGGCCGTGGCCTCCGCGGTCGGTCCCCTTCGGGAAGCGCCCTCGCGCCGCAAGCGGTCCCTGGGCGTACCCCCGGGGCTGTGTGCCGGTGGGCGGGGACGGTCCCGCGCCCTCGCGGCCGGGGCCCGTGGTGCTGGTGGTGTTGGGGCCGCGTCCGCTCCGCCGTCGTTCGCCGCCCGCCCCCGGCGGCGTCCCGGCGACGGTCCGGCCCGGCCCGGCCGCCTCCTCCGCGGCGCCCTGACCCGCGCGCGTCCGGGGTCCGTGCCCGCCCCCCCGCCGCCCTCGCCTTCGCCGTGTCGGGGCGGGCGGCTCGGGCCGACCCGAGGCCGAGTCGTTGCGTGCGCGGCCGCGCCCCGGGGATGCGTGCCCCGGCGGCGACCCGCGGGACGCCGCGGCGTCGTCCGCCGCCGCGCGCTTTCCCCCGGGCTGCGGCCGCGCCGCGCCGCGCTTCGTGCCGGCCCCCGAGCCCCGCGTCGTGGGCGTCTGTCGGTGGTGGATGGGGGCGCACGGCGTCCGTCGCTGGCCGTGGCGGGGGGCGTCTCGCGGCTGCGTGGAGGATGGTGTGCTGCGTTGGCGTCGAGAGAGAGAGAGAGAGAGACAGAGGGAAGAGAGACAGAGGGAGAGAGTTGGGAATCGGTCGGTCGTGGAAGGAGACGTGGGAGGAGGGTCCGGCGTTCGGGGGGCGACCGCCGCGTGTCCTCATCCACCCCTGCCTTCCACGCACGCCGTCCGCCGCTCTCCTCTCCTCTCCCCTCCCCTCTCCTCTCCTCTCCCCTCGTCCTCTCCCGTCCCCGT
>NW_026711574.1:127500-150000 GCF_026419965.1 Kogia breviceps | reverse complement strand
TCTCTCTCTCTCTCTCTCTCTCTCTCTCTCTCTCTCTCTCTCTCTCTCTCTCCCCCTGCCCGCCTTCCTCCCCTCCCTTTCTCCCTTCCCTCTCTTTCTCTCTCCCTCTCCCTCACCCATCCCCACTCCCCCCCCCCCCATCCCCGGTCGGTCATGTGGCATCCTCATTTTCCACGAGAAGTCAGGAAGCCGGAAGCGATGTTGGACTGATGTTCGCATGCTACGGAATCCCCCTTCCCCGGGGATAGCTGCGCTGCTGAAGGGGATAGCCGCGTTGCCTCTGGCGGGCCGTGGCGGGTGGCGATGGTGTCTTTTCTTCTGTATGGATAGAAATGATTTGAAGAGGAGGCAGGATGGGCCTAGGTCCACTGACTCACACCAAGGCCCTTTGGGAGCTTTTCAGTGAATCGGGACGGAACATTGCTCTCCGTGCGGGGAGGGAACCGGGATGGGGCACCCCGAGATGGACCGCTTTGGCACACACGTGAGTTGGAATTTCAGGCGCTTCGGACGCGACGGGTGGGCTACCGGGACGCTCTGCCGCTCTGCCTCCCCGCCTCTCCCTCCCTCTTCTTCCTGACCTGAAAGGAGGACCAAAATCTTCCTCCTCCAGAAGCTCAAGCTCAAGCTCAAGCTCAAGCTCAGAGCCCGCCGTTTCGTTTCGAGTCAGTGAATTCTGGCTTGGGCTTCTCCTGCGTGTGTGTGTGCGTGTGTGTGTGTGGTGGTGGTGGTGGTGGGGGGGGGGCACAGTGCACGCGTCCCCCGGCCGTGGGTTGCTCTCTTCTCGAGCTGTCTCTTGGGGACAGGAACTTCTCAGGCGACAACTCAGAAGGATCGTGGAGGGAACATCGTTTTTCCTCCCTCTCCCACGACTGATCGATGCGGACGTACACACGGGAATCTCGCGCCCCCCCTTCCCCCGCCCCAACTGAGAGGAGTCACCGGTACGTGGACATCCTTGCGGTCACAGACGCTCTCCGTGGCTCTTCTATGTGGCCGGGCTCCCTGGCCTTCCTTCACCGCCCCCCGCCCACCCCCCGATGAAGTTGCATCATCGTTCGTAGTGTCAATGCTGTGAGGAGATAAGCTTTTCGAAATAAAATTCTCCCCGCCTTTCCTTCCCAAGGGCACCGTGAACACCTACCTACCTACTCTCGTGTGCAGTGCTTATGGACCCAGCTGGGGCAGAGGACCCTCTCCGACACACCCACGGACTCACTTGCTCCGAGTCGTCGGGGAGAGGGTGTTTGGTTCTGTGTTTTAAACTGGTGGGCCGATGACACGTCATCTCCTAGGAAAAGCCACCGGGTTCACCTCACCGGTTCGGGTTCGGTGGCGTGAAGTACATTTACATCCTCCTTAGGTTTGACTCTGAAAGTCTTGGGGCCCTGAGTAGGACGCCCCCAAATGTGCCTCCGTGGCGTACGGATGTTTTGGAATTAGAGTGACAACACCACACCGCGAGAGGGACGCTCTGACTCTCCTTTACTTCTCCCCTCTGAAATCAGGAAGAAAATCTCTCACGTGAAAGGGGAGGGGGGCGGGCGGGAGGTGTAGGGATCACGACGAACTGAACTGAACTGCTTTCGTGTCTCCTGAAATGTTCACGAATCATCTAAGTAGGATTGCTCATGACAAACAGAGGACATAGGTGTTGACGAGATAAGAATGTTTAAGGGGAACTTTCCCCCCAGTGCTTGTTTTCTGTAGGCCGACTTCAAGATTTTCCAGCATCTCTGGTCATCTCTGGGCTTACAGCTTGGCTAAGTGCCATGACAGGGTGAAATCTCAGCGAGTGTCTACATCATCGCCACATAAGATAAAATACTGAAACGTTCATGGCTCCACAAGTCTGAGGGTCTCCCTTCTTTGGACCTTTTACGGAGGAGAGACTGAGCATGTTCGGTTCCACGCCTAGCTAGATCTTGTGCTTTAGGGAAAGACTGTACTAGGTAGGAGCCTTGACTTCTACACAGTATTCCATGTTCACGCTGCTCACTGCGGTTGGCTTCCTTACTTTCACTGAAGGAAAAAAAAAAAAAAAAAAGAAAGAAAAGAAAAAAGACAGTGTCCAAGGACGAAGCATTGTAAAGAAGGAACGTGTGTGGTCCTTCTTTAAGGACCTGAACCTGATGTCGCCATCCTCATGGGAGGAAGAGGACTTTTTTTTTTTTTTTTTTTTTTTCCGGGGGGTGGGGGGGTGGGGGGGCGCGCGGGTGGAGGCAAATTAGGAAGTATGGAGATGAGGTTTGGGGGAAGGAGCGAGAGGTTTTAGTCCTAAAGGTAGTCATTTCTCAATGGGAAAGAAAGAAATCAAGGGACAAGCTAAAAATGGGCACAGACGATTGGAAAAGGCGTGTGAAGAAAAGAGGCTTTCGAAAGGAATCAGATCTGTGGTCAGGACTGGATGAGGATGGATACAAAGACAGAAATGACTTTTCACATCAACATTGAAACCAGTGCCAAATTAAGATTTAGTTGCCTCTCTCTGTTCAAAGGACCAGGTTTGGGTTTAGGGTTTGGGTTTTTCTTCTATCGGTCTGCTCTGTCCATCATGAGAGATTAGATTAGATTAGGAAAGGATCTTTTCCTTTATCTTTAAGGAGGGAAAGAAAGAAAGAAAGAAAGAAAGAAAGAAAGAAAGAAAGAAAGAAAGAAAGAAAGAAAGAAAGAAAGAAAGAAAGAAAGAAAGAAAGGAAGGAAGGAAGGAAGGAAAAGAAAGGAAGGACGGAAGGACGGAAGGAAGGAAGGAAGGAAGGAAGGAAGGAGGAAGGAAGGAAGGAAGGAAGGACGGAAGGAAGGAAAGAAGGAAGAGAGAGAGAGAGAGAGAGAGAGAGAGAGAGAGAGAGAGAGAGAGAAAAGCTTATGTCTTTGTCAAAAGTCATCACTTATTTTCTAGGCTGCCTTTATCAGGTCTCGGAGGACTCACATCGACTTAGTCCTCTCGATAGTCAAAGAACCAGGTCTGGCTCAGAACTGAAAAAGAAGCTTCTCTCTCTGCCTAGCAAGTCTTTCCTTGGGATGCTGGTGACGTGCCTAAGGAAGCACTGTTTCACGGTGACCTATCATCTGATGAAGTGCCTTACAATCTTTTGGATATTTTGGACACACTTGCCCCCAAATTGAAGGACCGATGAAGTCCTTTGGACTTAGAGATAGGATCCAGGAGGAGAGGGCCCTCCAAGTAGCTCAAAAAATGTGTTCTCTCTCCTGAGAAATGAGAGAGATGAAACTGACTAAGTTTCTTGGGGAGGTTCGATGACACGGGAAGCGTTGTCCAAAGAGGAAGGAACGACGTGAAGTCTTCTTTGGCTTGTGTCTGTACACCGATGTGTTCTAACGGTTCCAGAAATGATGGGATCTTTCTTCCCGGAAGTCTTCTCTGCCCTGGCATAAAGGGCTGTCTGTCGTCGTCAAAATGGAGGCTCACACGAAAGGGACTGTACCCAGTATCACGGAGATGTTCTAACCGACTTTCACGCCGAGGCGGCAACAACAGCCCGTTGAAAGATGGTGGGGGTGGCGGGGCACACGTGGGTGGAGCAAGTCCATTCTGTCCTTTCAGCATCCGGTCGGGGCTATGGCAGACGGGAGACGAGACGAGACGAGACGAGATGAGACGAGACGAGACGAGACGAGACGAGACGAGACGAGACGGCGGCCCAGCCGGTTGCTCCCTGGCCAACCTCCCCCCTGCCCCTCCCCTTGCATTCCTTCACCCGCCCATCCCACGGTGTCTTGAAGAGGAGTCCGATTGTCAATAGACGTGGGCAGGAAGATTTTCTACGGTCTACCGGCAACGGGAACGGCGACGTCTGACCTCTCGTGCTTGTAACCCTGGGGGGTGGGGGTGGGGGTGGGGGGGGACGTTTTTCTCTCTGGAAAGAAAACCTCCTCTCTCTGGATCCTCGGACCCCCAGCCACTGGACTTCATTCCACTGCCACTTATTTATTTATTTATTTATTTATTTATTTTTTTTGTGGGATGCGGGCCTCTCACTGTTGTGGCCTCTCCCGTGGCGGAGCACAGGCTCCGCGGCCATGGCTCACGGGCCCGGCCGCCACGCGGCGTGTGGGATCTTCCCGGACCGGGGCACGAACCCGTGTCCCCTGCATCGGCGGGCGGATCCTCAACCACTGCGCCACCGGGGAAGCCCTCCACTGCCACTTCGTAGGGGTCATCCAAACATTCTTGTGACCGTGGCTATGTTTTCCGTGTGGGTTGAGGTCTTCCCTCACCGCAAGCCTGATGTCCTCACCGTGGCACAGAGACTGTTAAAGAAACGAAATGTGCTTGCCGCCTGGGGTCTGCCTTCCACAGGCTTCCGGGTGATCAGATCGAGGCACCCCTTTCACTGGGCAAATCCTACAATTCTTCACAGAAGCTCTTGAAAACTTTTTTGGAACCGGCACTCGTCCAGTCACGCTCAATCATCAGGCAGGGCCGGCAGAACCGATGGAAAAACTGGACTCCAAGAAGAGCAAGAATGACTTCCATGGGGTTGAGTGACCTGAGGAGGAGGAGGAGGAGGAGGAGGAGGAGGAGGAGGAGGAGGAGGATGTGTATGACTACTTGTGTAAAATGGGACTGACTGGGGAAGCGGGGGATACTTAGGGGGTTGGGTGGGATGAACATATACACATTACTGTACATAAAATAGGGAATCAACAAGCATCTCCTACTATAGAGCACAGGATACTCTACTCAATACTTTGTAATAACCTATGAGAGAAAAGAATCTGAAAAAGAATCTTTTCAAAATTATTTATTTATTTATTTATTCATCCATTCATTCATTTATTTATATTGCGGTATGCGGGTCTCTCACTGTTGTGGCCTCTCCCGTTGTGGAGCACAGGCTCCGGACGCACAGGCTCACGGGCCTAGCTGCTCCGCGGCATGTGGGATTTTCCCGGACCGGGGCACGAACCCGTGTCCCCTGCATCGGCAGGCGGACTCTCAACCACTGCGCCACCGGGGAAGCCGCTAAAATATATATGTGTAGATATAGATAGATAGATAGATAGATAGATAGATAGATAGATAGATAGAGATTTATAAAAATCTCTGTCTCTCTGTCTCTCTGTCTCCGTCTCCGTGTCTCTCTCTCCCTCTCTCTCTCTCCCTCTCTCTCTCTCTCTCTGTCTATATATATATATATATATATATATATATGCATACATACATATATATATATATATATATATATATATATATATATATATGAGAGAGGGAGGGAGGGAGAGAGAGAGAGAACTGAATCACTGTGCCGTATACCTGAAACTAACACGACATTGTAAATGAATTATATTTCAAATATTTTTAAAAAAAATCTGGAAAAAAAAAAAAGAGAGGGAGTGGGATTAGGACTGATGGTTAAATCTTTTGTTTTCCACATACAAGGGAAACAGAAACAAACAAGGAAAACCCAAGTTTCTTTTTTTATTTTTAAAGATGGATATCCATTTGGTAACTTATACCTCTGTCAGCAGGATGGAATCACTGATCTTTTTCTCCTTACCTTCCTTAATTCAGAAACTCTCAGTGAGGCTTCTTATTTCCTTGGCGATACAGCTATTTGCATACGTTACCTGGAGGCCAAAATTATGTTTCCATGAGACAGGGATACACACTTCTGGATATGAAATTCTGGTGCTACTCGTTTCCCTTAGGGTGTTGTTCTTAACCTGAAAACGGGACTGCATCCCGAAGTTTTGTGAGTTCCCTTCAATCTCTGGCTACGACTCTCTCCATGAATGTTGGCCATTTTCTCCCACCCTTTTGGCTTGGCATCACTGAGGCCTAAAACGGCCTTTTGCCTGAAGCCCTGCAGACGGAAGCTAGAGAACTTGATGAAAACCTTAGAGAAACGGCCACAACGGCTCCTATGGAAAGAATCCTCGTGCCTGTTTCTGTGAGAGCCACTCCGAAATTTGAACCAAACACCCGACGACATCATCAGAGGTATTTCAAACTTCTAAAGTTACTTCGACCCTGACATCTAGAAATCTCCTTCACACACACACACACACACACACACACACACACACACACACACACACACACACGAGTCACCAGCTCAGCTTTAATATGTTCCAAGGAACTTTCAGAGGAGGGAACTGTTGAGCTCCCAGAGTAGGCCGCCCCAAAATGTGCCTCCATGCTCTATTGATTATTTTGAATTCAAGTGACAAGAACCGGCCAGCACAAGAGGGACACACTGGCCCTCCTTTCTGTCCTCCTGCGGAGGAAGATCTCAAGTGAAGACATCTGCTTCCACACATGTCCATGATTCTCAAATGGTGTAGTGGGGTTTCCAGGGTCAGGAAAAGGAGGGGGCACCTTTTGCCTGGAGAAAAGGCCTGTTTCTCACACGTCCTCCTCCCGTCACCTCCTCTCTCCCTCCTTCCCTCCCTGCAGTTTGGAGGGGGCAGCCTGAGGGTGGCGAAATTGGGGAAAGAAAAGAGAAAAAGCCATTCATTAAAGAGAAGCTCGAGGCAAAGTCAAAGGCTCCGACCTGACCGGAGAGCTTTCTGCATTTGAATCGAGCGATTGAACGAGGCCCTGCGGAATGAATCGTCCGCACCTCCCCTCCCCCGCTCCTGGCAAAGGTCAGTCCAAGGGGACTTAGGAAGGAGCTCTGGAGAAGGAACGGGGGTGGGGGTGGGGGTGGGGGCGGGACCAACAGACAATAGCCGCTGCCTGCCTGCCTGCCTGCCTGCCTGCCTGCCTGCCTGCCTGCCTGCCGGGTTGAGGCCTGAGGGCTGAGGGCCACGCCGCCTCCTGTAACACAATCCCTTCCAGGAAACTGCTGTGATGACTATGTGGCAGTGAATCATCAAATCCGAACTCTCTTGGCCTATTTCTGCAAAAGGCCCGAGTCTCAGCTATGACAGATTCTCTGGATTTCTTCGCACATGGACTGACCCGCACCCTCCCATTCTGTCAGATCCTCCTTTGTACACACACCTCCACTGGAAGGGCTCTTTGGCCTCGTCCAGAAAAAGAACAAGCAAAAACAAACACACAAACAGACTGAAATGATGTGTCGGTATTTATTGGAAAGAAACACGCTCCTCTCACATACTTGAGGGCAGGAAGCGGAAGGCAGGTTCTCGGCCGGAGGGGGACGGGAAACCTGAACCGACGTCGGTCAGCGGGCCGCCCCCCCCACCCCCCTTCTCTCCCACGTCACGTGGGCGTCCCTGCCCTGCTGTTGATATTTCACTTGGGAAACTTCTGTAGGCCGGCCGAGATGCCAGCTTGCTGTCCTGCTGCTTCATGTCCATCTATCTCTGTCAGCCATGCCCAAGAGGCACGTGAAATCATGGAGAGCAAATAGCACACCCAGAGCTCTCTCTCTCTCTCTCTCTCTCTCCCCCCCCCCGTGTGTGTGTGTGTGTGTGTGTGTGTGTGTGTGTGTGTGCGTGTGTGTGTGTTTGGATTTCCCAGGAACCTATGAGGGAGCAAAGGGAGGGCTGGGTGAAGGAATCCTGGGTGCCTGTCATCGCACACCCTGCAGAGCACCATTTATTTCCATCTCCATATCTGAAAGACACTTAGTCCTCATTTCAGCAACTTGATGGTGATTCCCCTTCTAAATACATGACAAAACCTATGAAGTACTGGACTCATTGAATCTGTAGCTGCTAACAGGGTCCAGGGAGTTTTCAATCAATGGCAGGAAAAGAAATGATCCTGAACATAAAACTGCCAAGAATTCCTATGGATGGAGTTATCGTGGACCGACCACTGGTGAGACGTGCCATGGGGGCTCGCGTTTGACAGACTGGAATGGGATAGGTAGAGCCAGTCATCCCATGTTTTACCTCGAGCTGCAGAAGCAGAGAATATCATCTAAAAGCCTACCTTCATGGTATCTCAGTGCTCAGGGCTCTTCCTTCTCAGGGATCTTGTGTTCTGTAGGGATAATTCACGTGCTGGGGCAGTAGGTTCCCAGTATCATCTTGTGAAATGGATTAAATGATGTCTTCCTTTTGAAAAGATAAAGACTATTTGGAAAAGTTATTAACAGTGAACGCGTGACGTTATCCTCTCTGATCTATAAAGTAGAGTTGACCGTTGAACCACCAACATGGAGGGTTACGGCTGCCGACCCCGACCCCACGCGCTGTGAGCGTCCATGGATAACTTCACACTCAGGGCCCTGTATCTGCGCTTCCACCTCCGGGGACTCAGCAACCGACCACAGATCCTGCAGTGCCATAGTGCACACCTATGGAAAATATCCACCTATGAGTCACACGCACACGCACACACACACACCCCCACACACCCCCCCACACCCCCACACACCCACACACATCACCCCCACCGCCCCCCCCACACACACACACTTCACAGTGCTGTTGGGCAACGGCCCTAGCACAACCTGAGAGCCTTCGTGGTATTCGGACTCCATTACCTTTGGTGTGTGTGTGTGTGTGTGTGTGTGTGTGTGTGTGTGTGTGTGTGTGTGTTCGTGTGTTCTTTTACCTTTAGTTTTGAGGACAGAGGTAGGGCCGAAAAGAGGTGAGCAAAGCCTTCCCCTGGAACCTGAGGAGGTGTTTAAGGGTTCTGGTTGGCAGATCACCAGTGTGCTGAGTGCCAGGTCCTGGGGACAGAGCTTCTCGAAAGAAAGAATGTGCTTCTTTGTGTCTTGGTGACCTGCCGACCGACCGACCGACCGACCGACCGACCGACCGACCGACCGACCCTGGTGGGATGTGGAGCCCATCCGTGGGAAGGGCCCTTCTCGCCTGGGTCTCGGGAGGATCCTGGGTGCAGAAAGCTCCGCCCTCTACCTTGTATTTTGCCCGTGGAGCGGAGTTGGACGGTGTTTCTAAAGACTCACGCCGGGATACCAGGTTCTGCCGATTCCGGGACCGAAATAGGTCCTGCTCCATCCCCTCTCTCCCTCTCCCCTCTACTGCCTTCGTTCAGGCTCGCACCTCACCGGTCTCTGTCCTGGCTGGGCCTCTGACGACCCTGCCGGCCTCTACCCTGGCCCCTGCTCCCTTGGTTTCCGTGCCGCGTAGAGAGCCATGGTCCTCAAAAGGCAACTGGTCACCTTCTCCCTTTTGTGGAGTCAGTCCTGGCATGGCTCCTCCTGGCCTGGACGTTAACATCACGTGCAACGACTGACAGACTGTGTCCTTCCTCCCGGCCTGATCTTCTACAGGCTCCCCGCCGAAAAGGGGGTAAAAGTCCGCGTGTCTTCCCAAAGTTGAAGATTGGACACGCCTGCCTGGCCGATCGATTCCTAGCTCCGCCACTTGGGAAACCTACTGGATCTTCTGTCGAGACCGCAGAGACATCTTCCTTCGCGGTGCGGTCGTCGGCAGCGGTTCTCTAAGCCGGCCCCGACCGTGTCGGAAAGATGTGTCCCTCCGCCTGTCGAGGACCCGACGAGAGTCAGATACCTTAAGCTCGGTGACTTCCCTGCTGTCTCCCTTTCTGTGGCACAAGCCCATATCCCTGGGTGAGCCCTGTCTTCGCGTGGGCGTGACTTGGCACCACGGTCCGGAGGTCGTGGTGGAAGATCGTGTGCCCACGAAGAAGAGATCCTTGCTCCCGGGGGGGGGGGGGGGGGGGTGGGGCGGGGGACGTGGACTCTGGGCATCTAGCGTCCATCTTCTCCACGTTCTTCTGAACCCTGCTCTCCCTCTTTCCGCCCCACAGCTCGCCTGATGGTTCGTGGGGAGATGACATCCCAGCCGGCGAGAGCCAAATGATCTTCCCAACGCACGAGAAAAGGAGAGGCGCGGGCCCGGATCCGTCTTAATTTTCTATGCCTAAGAATTTCTAAGAGTTCTCATCCTCCTTTGGCATCGCCCGCGCCCCCCACCCACCCACCCCCCCCTCACCCACCCCCACTCACCCCCCCCCCCCCCCACACACACACACACACTCCGCACCCCCGCCAGAGTATAGTTGCTTTTTCAGATTGCCTCTCTTTGCTCAGATCCAACAGAAGAGATGTTAGGTTCGGACGCTTCTCTGGGTCTTTCTTTGTTTTCTTAGGAGGGCTCCCCGTGTCGCATGAAACTCAGAAGAAATACATGCGTAAGCTTCTCTCCTTGTGAGTCTGTTATAACACGTGGAAGATCATTTAAAGATCCGGAGGAGGCAAACTAGGATTCACGCACCCAAAGTGGAGCCGGGTGGCCGGTGGGAACGGGGTTCCAGGTGCCTTCCTGTTTGGGGGAGGGGGAGATCTCCCCCTCTACCCCTCTTGAGTTCCTGTGGCTGGACTCATTCTAAAATGGGCCCGATGGGCTTCCCTGGTGGCGCAGTGGTCGAGAGTCCGCCTGCCGATGCAGGGGACACAGGTTTGTGCCCCGGTCCGGGAGGATCCCACGTGCCGCGGAGCAGCTAGGCCCGTGAGCCGTGGCCGCTGAGCCTGCGTGTCCGGAGCCTGTGCTCCGCGACGGGAGAGGCCACAAGAGTGAGAGGCCCGTGTAATGCAAAAAAATAAAAATAAAAATAAAGTAACATGGGCCCAAGGCGCGGAGAGACGAAGGTGTGTGGGGGGAGCGGGGTGACCTTTCCTTTCATTCGAGGGCTGAGAAGTGGCTGAAGCGGGCGGCGTCTCTCCTGCTCAGACCGAGGAACGAACGGTACATGGGTGAGACAGACAGGGAACCGGACCGAGAGACTTAGGTTTTGGGGTGTGCCGTGAGCGAACGAGCGAGCGAAGGAAGAAGCTAAACAGAGCTCGGGTTTGCGGTGGTCCGCAGTGTTTGTCTCCGAAGGTTTCTCGGGCCCGAATGCCCTAATTTGCCGATCGCGGCGGCGGCCTCCTACCTCCGGAGGCAGGGAGTGCACCTTTCAGCCGAGAGATGGATGTCTCGCTTTCAGGGAGACACAGAGGAGAATCCCAGTGTCCCTCGGACAAACGTGGCTGCTTCTGGAGTCCCCCTTCGCTCAAAATCGTCAATGTGCCACGGAGGCCCGTTTTGGGGTGGCCGATCCTGGGCCCAACACCCTTCTCACGGAGAACAGGAATGGTCAGAACGGACGGTATCAAAGTCCAGGGCGCCACCAGCCTGTTTCAAAGACCTATCTGCCAGCAGCAGCTGTTAGCTGTAACCTCGTACTTTCCGAGTCCCCTCCACATACCCCCCCCCACCGCCGCCGCCGCCCCCGCCGCCACTTTGCCATCATTGCCAATCCCAACGGATCCTCGCTTCACGAGCACCCTTACTGCTTGCCAGCTTCAGGGTGAACAGATCAGGTCGGCCGGCGGGGTGGTGGTGGTGGTGGTGGTGGTGGTGGATCACGGTGGATGAATAGGAGGAGCGGAGAGGACGTGTAAGGCAGGGAATCTCTCCAAAGGTGGGCTCTTGGTGGGACGGAAACAAACGTTTTCTGTTTTCTTTTCTTTTCTTTTCTTTCTTTTTTTTTTTTTTTTGTGGTACGCGGGCCTCTCACTGTCGTGGCCTCTCCCGTTGCGGAGCACAGGCTCCGGATGCGCAGGCTCAGTGGCCATGGCTCATGGGCCTAGCCGCTCCGCGACATGTGGGGTCTTCCCGGACCGGGGCACGAACCCGTGGCCCCTGCATTGGCAGGCGGATTCTCAACCACTGCACCACCGGGGAAGCCCGGAAACAAACGTTTTGAATAGGGCACTGCCTGAGATCGGGTGAATCGGAGGGACCTCTACGGGGCCCCCCCCACCCCCTCCCCACCATGAAAGGGCCCCACACAAGCCTGCCCTTTTTACCCCAGTTGAAAACCCTCTCTAAAACCAGAAGGCCAAAAGAAGAATGACCGTGAGAGATCTGACCGGCCATCGCTTGGGACAACAGTGAGGCCAGTGAACCCAGTGAAAAGTGGACAGAGGGGCCTAGGTCCCTTGGCTCGACCCCTTCGCTGAGAAGCCAAAGCCTTTTACACGGGGATGAGCTTTTGCACACTTAGGTTTCTTCGGCCGGTGCAACGTTCACGAAACACGCCAAAGGAAGATGATCGAACGATGGACGTGTTTGTTGTCTGCCTGAGCCCACACGATACGAAATAGAAACTGGGGGAGGGTGTGTGTGCTGATGTTCGGGGTCTGGTGGGAGAAATCCTGGAGGGTTTTTGCCCTTAGGGTGCCTTGGTCTGGGGTTGACTTGTGTGCACTGAGAAAGAGGGCCGTTATTGAAGGCGCTGTGCAGATTTTGGACACCCTGATCCATGGAACCCTGAAGTTTGGGAACCTAGAAATCTTTTGGTCTGCATTTGAGTTGGAAATCATCTCCTCGACAGAAAGAAGTACATAGAAGGAGGAGGAGGAGGAGGAAGAGGGGGAGGGGGAGGGGGAGGGGGAGGGGGAGGGGAAATGGAATTGCATGAGCAGATCAGCCCTGGGGGCCTGAGTCTCAGACACACACAGACACACACACAGACACACAGACACAGACACAGACACAGACACAGACACACACACACACACACACGCACACGCACACGCACACACACACACACACACACACACGAGGCTCGCGGGAGTAAAAGAAGATGAACTTTTCCTCTGTGGACACCCACCCACGACTATACCTAGTTGTCCCAAGACGAGAAGCTCAGCTGTACATTGAACCCTTATCTGTTCCTGTGCTTTCTTGCCGAACATTCTCATGCGCTTCTTTCCCCTCGTGGAAGCACTTGGTATTCCCCACAGGTAGCCACCGTGGAACCAGCTGCTGATGATCCAAGAATTTGGAGGATTTCTGGAAATGATCAGTGATCCCGAGACAAACTCTCCCTTTCGTGATCCAAGCAACTCGGGGGGTGGGGGGGTGGGGCTGCCTCTCACCCCCACCCCACCCACCGCCTTCTCCCTTGTGTACAAGCTATCTCTTTTAATTAAAAAAAAAAAAAAAAAAAAAAAAAAAAAAAAGTTTTGCCGTGCTAGCCTTAGAAGCCTTGTGGAAACGACCTTCATTTTTCTGGTACTGCTGTGCCAGAATCTGGAAAGGGCCTGGTAACAGGTACTGTATGTCTGTAGCTCCCTTCTAGAGCTGGCCTGTTTCTGCGTAGGGATCCGAGTGCCACAATGAACTTGTGAGAGAGCTCTCTTGAATGGCTTAGAAGGGAGCACTCCGGAATTCAGTCCACTAGAAAGGGAAGGGACCCAAAGGTTTTAGGCAAGTTCAGGTGGTGATCTAGGCTGAACCCTTCAGCCGAGAATAGCCAAGGTCAAGGTATGGGTTTTATGAAACTAGGCATGTCTTTAGCGTGATCAGCGTTCGAGGTCATCCTTTCCTTCTATCTACGTCGACCCCAAATCCAGTAAGTTCACGGGAGTGAACCAGATTCGTCGGCAAGAAAAAGAACTTGGGGATGATGGCTGACATCGTCGTCTGAAGTCTCAGGAAGTGTTCACGGGCCATCTCGTCGTCATGGGATCTCGAACAAGTGATGTCGATAGCTCTAGGTGCAGGAACTCCTTAAGAAGCGTTATGTTTTGTGGTATGTCTACTTAAAAACAGTCTCGCCCAGACCTTTTGGGTCACTTTAGAAACTTCAGAGTCGGCATAAGTGGAATGATGGGGAATTCGTGGAATGTCTGGATCCTTTCCAAAGATAACCTATGGAAACGTTCGTTCATGGCTCGACGAGTCTCAGTGGACCTACTTCTGTCTCCTTATTACAGAAAGACTAAAGATGTTTCGATGTATGAGTCCACACCTCTGGCATCACTCTGGGGAAAAGAAAACATTTTTAAAAAGTGACACTGTGTGAAAATGTATGCTGGTGAAATGGAATCATCCCTTTGCCAGTCCAGAATCACTGGTGTCACAGACGCCGTTCACCCTGGCTTCCTAGTTCCTGTTCATGACCGATTCAGGTTTCTGAGGGTTCCGAATTCTGATTGTCCTTTTCTTGTTTTCTTCTCCATTCGTGTCTCAAAGAACTTTACGTTCCAAAAATATTTTTTAACCTACCAAATCATAGATTGTCCGTTTGTCACAAAAACTTTTAGGTTGAGAGATCTTTTCTTTCTTCCTTCCTTCCTTTCTTCCTTCCTTCCTTCCTTCCTTCCTTCCTTCCTTCCTTCCTTCCTTCCTTCCTTCCTTCCTTCCTTCCTTCGTCCCTCCCTCCCTCCCTCTCCTCTCCTCTCCTCTTGTCTCCTCTCCTCTCCTCTCCTTCCTCTCTCTCTCTCTCTCTCTCTCTCTCCTCTTTCTTTCTTTCTTTCTTTCTTTCTTTCTTTCTTTCTTTCTTTCTTTCTTTCTTTCTTTCTTTCTTTCTTTCTTTCTTTCTTTCTTTCTTTCTTTCTTTCTTTCTTTCTTTCTTTTTCTTTCTTTCTATCCCCCAAGTCTGTGCGTTGTGTTTCTTTCACTTTGTTCTGTTCCTAGGTACTAGGGATTTCTTTTAAATTCCATTAGCTTAAATAAGGGGCTTTGCATTTTTTGGCGAAAGCACCAGAAATGTATTTTCTCATTGAGTGTCGGAATGTTGTTTGCCGTGGATGAGGCAGGCTCTCCTTCTGCCAGATGACTGACGATTGGATGGAGGACAAGAGTACACGTGAGTAGGATCACGAACACTTACTGACGTTTCAGAGGACCTTAAATGAAAAACAGAGAAGCCTAGCCTCCCCCCTCCCCGCCCTGTAAAATTCGTCTGAAGTGGAGAGAAGACCTTGTTAAAAAATCATTTTGCTTTTCGTTCGATCCACATGGTGCGTGGATTTCCTAGCAGAAACTTAAGCGAGGTGTGTGTTCATCATTCAGCAGAATTCTAATTCTCTAGTTCTAAGGAAAACTACTCCAACGCTTGAGGAAGTCACCTTCCCGTGCAATCCTTAGGGAAAGCTCCCACCAAATTTAAGGATAGGAAATTTGGTTTGTAAACAAACGAGAGTCTTCATTTGGCGACCTTTGGTAGAAGTGGGGTGGGGGGGTTGTCTCACTTTCCATGGTTCCACTGTGCACACATGTCAATGACTAGGTGAAATCGCACCAAGAGCCTAACTACGTGTTTCAAATGTCAGTTTCCGCGATGGATGAACGGTAGCTGCGTCAAGTTCAAAGTCTGCTGCTTCCCGTTCGGTCTGCAGTGACTCCACCGATAACAAACGTGCGTGCCCCGTGTCCGGGGACCGATCCTCTTTCAGAGCCTGTCGGTGATTGCCTGGCGTGTATGTGTCTGTTTCCCAGGTCACACGCAGTGTGTCGTTGTGTTGCCCCCCGCCCCGGTCTGGTCTCCCCCGTCCATGGAAAATAAAAAGAAAGAATTGCCCGGGAACGACGAAAGTGCGGCTAAGAAACCCAAAATGATGACGCTGGGAGTCATCACTTGGATGGGGTTAGGAGACACCTGGGCATGCCTAGGACAACGCTGCCACCGTGTGAGAGACCAGCGCAAGGAGAGCTGAAGAAAACAAAGAAAAAAAAGGAGGAGGAGGAAGGGGAGGAGGAGGAGGAGGAGGAGGAGGAGGAGGAGGAGGAGGAGGAGGAGGAGGAAGAGGGTGGGGGGCGGGCGGGGGTGCGGGTGGGGGGAGGACAGGCTGAAGATGTCTCCAGGCGATGACGTTGGTGAAACCGTTCCCATTCAGAAAAGCACTTCCAGAGAAGAGAGTTCAGGACCCAGAGGGCACAAAGGGTTATCGTGTTGGAGGCTGATCTTCAGTTAGGGGAATAACAAGCAAACACACAAAACCTAGGACTGCTTATCCAGATGTAGAAAAGATACCACGCCAAGAAGGCAGGCAGGAGAGCAATGTTGAAGATTGCTGTTCCTAGGACCTTCCAAAATGAATCGGAGGCTTTCATGGCATGCTTTCTGTGACGGTCCACCACTCAATAAATCGTACTTTGGCTCTCTTTTTATTTCTCTACCTTTTAAATGGTGAGCGAGTAAGAGAGTTTTAAAATGTTTTGATAGGATTTTTTTTTTTTTTTTTTTTTTTTTTTTTTTTTTTGTGGTACGCGGGCCTCTCACTGTTGTGGCCTCTCCCATTGCGGAGCACAGGCTCCGGACGCGCAGGCCCAGCGGCCATGGCTCACGGGCCCAGCCGCTCCGCGGCATGTGGGATCTTCCCGGACCAGGGCACGAACCCGTGTCCCCTGCATCGGCAGGCGGACTCTCAACCACTGCGCCACCAGGGAAGCCCCCTGATAGGATTTTTGAATGTCGTGGGAGAACGGTATTTTCCCCCCGTGGATGAACAAGATTGCTTTTTCGAGCTTCACCTTTCACGGTCATTTTAGGGTCCTGAACTGCCCTGCCAAGTGAGCCCTGTGTGTCGCTGTGTCCCTTCAGAAGGGTTGGTGCTTGATGACATCATGATATCGAAATCTTGATGGTTGACTTACAGGACCACTGTTGGGAGTTTGTTTGTCGTCTTAATCTTCCTTACCTACTGCACTCACGTGACTGTCCACTCTTTGTCTCACTTCTCTCTCCGCACCCCCACCCCCCACCCCCCACCCGGTCCTTCTCTCATAGATATAGACGTACGGGCACAGAGAGCGCTAACAGTGCGTCCGTACCTATCTCTACATCGTTACAGGTGTTGGTACAGATAGACATGTACATGTCGTCTTTACCCCCTCCGTGGGCACTTAGTGGAGTTGCTGGGTCGCATGGTAGTTTTCTGTGCAGTGTTTTGAGGGACTTCCTTTCTGTTTTCCATACTGCTGTCTTTTGTCGGAGAGCCGTTCTCTCACCCGCCGGGTGACATCTCTGAGTCCTCCCTCCGGCGTGCCACGGTGGTGGTGGTCTCTCTCAGCTTGAAAAATACGTGTTGGATCGGGAGGAAGGAGGCACTTTTTCTGCTTGTACGAACTTGCTGTCGCAACTCCAGATCCTGTGCCTGTCCGAATATCTTCGTCCAGAGAGATGCGTGTGTGCGCTTTTTTCGTTGCCCCGTTGAATTCTTTCACTAAAAGAGGTTTTCTGTTTTATTTCTGTTTGTTTTGTTGTTGTGTTTTGTTTGTTTGGTTTTTACTAAGAAAGTTGTGTTCTTTCTTTCTTTCTTTTTTCTTTTTTTCTTTTTTTCTCTTCTTCTTTTTTCTCTCTAATGAAAATGTTCTGTTCTGGCCTCCTGCCCACTTTTCTCACTGGGTCGCTTGTTTTCTGGAGGCTGAATTGTGTGAGGTCTTGGTCTGTTTTGGATAGGCTCCCCTGACGGGATGTGCTTGGGCTTGTCCTAGGCCTTTATACGTCCACGTCCACGTATACGTATGCCACAAGCGTACGTAATGTGTGTACGTATGCGATACGTGCACGCTTTTCTCTTTGTTTTAAAGGCCAGAGAAGTTCTACAGCTTGACTTCTTGGTTGGTATGGTTTGGTGTGGTCCTGGTGGGACTACGGTTCGCTGTCAGTACTCACCGCACTCCACACACACACGCACGCACGCACACGCACACACACGCTCACACACACTCGCACTCAGAGTGTTGCCTTGTGTCGACGTACCGGAACTCAGTTTCTTTAGTGGATGGCTATTGACTCCACCCTCGCCCCCTCCCCCCCAGCCGCCCGCATTCCCCCAACCCCCGCCTCACCCGCCCCCACCCCCCCCACCCCCGCCCGGCCCGTGATGGATCGTGGTCAGTCCGTTATGAAATCCATGTTCTCGTGACCGCAAGTGCATTTTCCCCACCCTCGCAGCACCGATGTGTTGTCTTTGGACGAATTCCTGCGTTGTTCCCTGAGCGCTTGCCTGGTTTCGGTTTGCCAGTCCCCGACTTCCGTCCCTCTCTCTCTCCCTCCCTCCCTCCCTCCGTCCGTCCCTCCGTCCTTACATCCGTCCCTCCGTCCCTCCGTCCCTCCATCCGTCCCTCCCTCCTTCCCTCCCTCCCTCCCTCCCTCCCTCCCTCCCTCCCTCCCCCCCCCCCCCGTCCGGGCAGCCGGGGATCTTGCTCGTGCCCCTCTGGGCAACCCGTGCCGGGCGCCCCGGGCCCCGCCGGCGTCTCCGCGGGATTTCCCCCCGCCCAGGAATCGCGTTGGGGAGCGCGTCTCCTCCGAGACAGCCTCCCGGCGACATCTCCCCGGCTTCCCCCGCCCCCCACCCCCCCACCCCCGTCTGCTGCCCGGGTCGCACCGTGTCGTGTCGTGCCGACCGGGGAGCTAGCTCCGAGATGGACGACACGGGGCCGCCGCGCCAGACGCCCGCCGCCTCGTCCCGGGCTGAGCTCGGGCGTTTGGGCGGCCCGGCGCTGCCGCCGCGTCCTCGGTGGCCGGCCGGCGACAGGGATCCGGCCCGGGGACGTTGGAGCCGGTTGTCGGGAGCCACCTGGCGGCCGCTTTTATATTGTCCCTTGTCTCTGGAGCTTCGGCGACCTTCGTGAGGGCTGTGAGTCGGCCGCCGGGCCCGAGGCAGAGTTCCGGCAGCCAGGCGACGCTGGTGGCCACTGTCCCGGTGGCGCCCAGGCGTGGGCGCCTCCTGCTGTCGCTTGAGATTGGGCGTGCAGGTCTATGAGGGTGTGACCGTCGCCGCGCTCTCGAGCCGCTCTGGGGGACCGCCTGGCCCGGTCGACCAGCATCCGTCCGCTCCCCTCCGGCCGCGGGGACCGACCCGGCCACCCGACACGACCTGGGCCGGGCCGCCGCGGTGGGAAGGGAGAGGGTCTTCCGCGCCCTCCGGAGCGCCTGCGGATGGGCGGTCGGTCGGGCTTTCTCCTGGCTCACCCTTTGGAGCGTTCATTCCCCGACCCCCCCACCCTCCCTTCCTCTCTTCCGCGGTCCCCACAGCGCCCCGCTCCGGAAGGTGGGGGACCGGCCCGGGCCCGTGCGTTTAGGTTAGGCCGGTGGCGGGCGCGACGGGCTCGGTGGCGGGCGCGCGTGGGGCCCCTCCCGGTGGTCGGATTCTTTCTCACCGATGTTTGGCCGAGTCGGACTCGGGAGGTGGGGACCGGCCTGGGCCGCGAGGGGTGACCCGGAGAGACCGGCCCGGGCCCGGGCCCGGGCCCGGGTGCGGTCCCTCCCTCGTGGGCTCTGGTCGCCTGGGAGGCGCCTCCCGGGGCAAAATGTTTCCAAGTGCCCCTGGGTCCGTGGACGTGGACGGACCGGGCCTTGCTCGCGCGGGTGGCCGGGGAGGGCGCACCCGGCCCTTCAGCGTGCCCACGGGGGGTCCTGGTCGGCGGACTTTGAGTTTTTTCTCACCCTCCCTCCCCCGCCCCCTCTCCTCCACCCGCCGCGAGTCCCGGCCGGGGTGGGGGTGGGGACCGGCCCGCCCGAGCCGTCCTGGGTGGCCCGGATAGGGCGGCCCGGGCCCGGGCGCGGTCCCCCGTGGGGCCCGCTCGTCGGAGACGGCCGAGTGAGATATTTCTTTTCCTTTCACCAAGTCTTGGCCCGGAGACTCGGAGGGACCGGTACCTGCCCGTGCGGGTGAACCGGGGAGGGCGACCCGGCTCGCGGCCCTCTCCCACGTTTGCCCGCCCCGCTTGGCCCGCCCCCCCCCCTCCCCCCCACCCCCCCCCCCCCACTCCCCCCAAGCTCCTCGGGTCGACCAGATGGCCCCGAGAGCTCTGGGGCTGGTGTGGATGGGGAAGTGTTGGGGACAGGCGGCCGGACCGAGGTCCCGGGGACCCCCCCTGCGACGCGTGCGTGGGCCCCGCTGCCGGGCGCCGTGATTTTTTTCGCCCGAAATGGGCCTTTTTTGCCACCAGATAGGTGCTGACACGGTCTTCTCTGGCGTCTGTCGCTGAGGACTTTGGGAGTCTGGACGCGCGCAGGGTTCTGGGCTTTGGATCGCCGTCTGGTGGCCGAGCCGACCCTCGCCACTTGAGCCGCCCGCCTGGGCCTGCGCGCCGGCTCTCGTGTGTGCGTCCGGCTGACCCGACCCGCGGTGCCGCCTCCGGTCTCTGGCTCACCCGAGGGCGGCGGGGCGGCGGGGCGTTGGGTCTTCTACCCCGTGTGACTCCCCTCCCCGCCGCAGGCACCCGGTGGTGGCTGAGACGACGACCCCACCCCGCAGGCTCCGTGCCACGTGTCAGGCGTTCTCCTCACTCGCGGGGTCGTCGGCCACTTTTGCCTGAGAGGAGAAAAAAAAAAAAAAAAGAAAGAGGGGGTTTGGGGTGCCGCCGGTGAGGCCGAAGCAGGCTCCTCTGGTGATGGTCCTCGCTGTGCGTGCCCCTCCCCTTCGGGGCCTGGTGGTCCCTGGCTCTCTGGCATGACTGATCGATGTGGTGATGTCGCGCTCTCCTGGGCCGGGCCTTAAGGTCGCGCCAGACGAGGGACGGACGTTCTTGGCGAACGGGACCGCTCTTCTCGTTCTGTCCGCGGGCCTCCCCGCCTCTCTCCTCACGCTCTCCCGGCCTGTCGAGGGGTGTGGGGAAGGGCAGGGGTGGTGGTCCCCGGCCCTGACCTTCGGCCTCCCGCCCCCTGCCTCACGGCGTGGGTGGCGGGGCCGTGGTCCTCGGACGCAGCAGACGCTCTCGCTTCGCCTCCTCGGCGTGTTGCCCCCGTGGGCGGTCCTCCCCGCGTTGGTGGGGGGGTGCCGTCCCGCCGCTGCGCCGCGCGCCCCTGCCGGTGCGTGAGCGTGCCTCGTTCGATCCTCTGTGGTGCCCCTGGAGCGCTCCAGGTCGTCCCTCAGGTGCCCGAGGCCGAGCGGTGGTGTCGTTCCCTTCTCCCAGCGTGCTCCTCGGGGTCCCCGCCGCCGCGGTGGTGCGTCCCGTGAGTGGCTCTCTTGGGGGGGTCGAGACGGTAAGGGAGGCGTGCCTCTGTTTTCCCTCCCTCGGTTGGGGGAAACAGGGGCCGCCTCGTCGCGGTCGTCCTCCCACGGTGTTGCTGTGGCACGGGGGGACTGACTCGGGCCAGGCGAGCGTCCGCGTGTGCCCACCCTCCCCCCCCACGTGTGTGTGTGTTTGTGGCGGTCGGGGGGGAGGGGGTCGCACGCGGGCGTGGGTGGCGAGCGCGTTGGGCCGGGGCCTGTGAGAGAAGGGGGTGTTTCCGCCCCTCTCGGGCGTGCTCCCTCCTCTCGGGGCCCCCGATGGACGGGCCTGGGGGCGGCGGAGGTTGTGCCCCCGGCTGTGGCCGCGAATGCTCCTCTGGGCCTCGTGCTTACCCATACCGCAGACCCCTCTCCCAAACCCCGCCCAGTCGTGGACTTTGGCGGCTCGTGGAGCGCCTCCGTGGGCGGGCCCGAAGGGGAGACGATGGGTTGGGGGGACGACGCCCCCTCGGTGAGGAAACCTTCTCTAGCGATCCGAGAGGGAGCCTTGGGGTACCGGACCCCCCAGCCGCTGCCCCTCCCGCGCGTGCAGTGGCCACGGTGTTGGCGACTGCCAGAGCACGTGGGCGGAGCCCCTCGCCTTCGCGGCGGGAGGGTTCTCTGCGCCGGCCCCGCGGTGGGGCCGGGCGCCGCTCTTTGCCTACCGCGGCCCGCGCCTCCCCCCTCTGAGTCGGGGGAGGGTCCCGCCAAGGCCGGGCGTCCGGCGCGGGGCCGCGCGGGGCCGCGCGTGCGTGTGCGTGCGCGTGCGGTGACACACCCCCCTCTCGGTGGCGAGGCCGAGGGGGGCGGGCGGGGACGCCCGGGCGTCCCGACGACTCCCTAGTCCCGCAGCCGCGAGGAGCCCGTCGCGCCTGCCCTCGCCGCGAGTCGGCAGCCGGTGGTGGTGTTGCGGGCACGGTGCGGGCCGCCTCGCTCGGGGGCGTTCACCCGGGGCGCGGGCCCCGGGGGTCGGACTCGGACGACGGCGGATCTGGCGAGGACGGAGGGGTTTGAGCTCGGTTGGACGGACGGGGTCCCTCCGCGGTACGCGGGGGGACCGTCGCACGCGGGGCCTGGCGGCGGGGCCGGGTCGTGGGAGGCCCCGGGGTGGCTGGGGCCGGCCGGCGTCTCAGGCGTCGTGGGACCGCCCTCGTGTGTGTGGCGGTGGGACCCCGCGCTTGTTTTCCTGGTGGCCCGGTCGTGCCTCGGCACTTTCCCTCCCTGGGCGGGCGCCCCGCGCCCCTGCCCCGCGGCCCTCGCCGTGTGCGCGTGCCGCCCCCTCCCCGTCGCCGTCGACGCCGCCGCCCCCTCCCCCTCCCCCGGCCCACCCCACCCCACCCGGCCGCACCGCGTCCCCCTTCCACCGTCTGGGACCGAGCCGTCCTCGCCCACGTGAGGGTGTCGCCCCCCCCGCCACGGCCGCCTCGGCCGGCGGGCGGCGTCCCCGGGTGGAGAGCTCACGGTTCCCGAGGCGGAGAAGTCGGGCGCGGCAGCGGAGGGGTGTGTGTGTGTGTGTGGTGGGGGGCCCGCGAGGTGGGGCGGACCGGTGCGCGCGCGCGGGAAGAGTGTTGTCGCGGGCAGGCCGCGGCTCGTGGGTGTTTGGCGGGGGGAGGTCGCGAGCCCCGCGAGGGGGGACCCGTGGGGGGGCCGAGGAAAGAAAGGCCAGTCGGCGTCCTGGGTGCCGCGGGACCGCCCCTGCGCTGGAGGCCTCTGGCGGTGAGACCCCGTGTCGTGCCCCGGTGGCCGACTCGCGTCCGGGCCCTTAGGAACGGGCACCCCCGCGGCGGCGTGCGGCCGCGCCCCCTCCCGCCCACGGCTTCTGTGACGTCGTCGTCGCGTCTCCGCGACG